>NC_073227.2:36999242-37302272 GCF_029281585.2 Gorilla gorilla gorilla | reverse complement strand
TTCATGAATCAAAGTAATTAGTAAATAAAATGGCATATGAGTTGTTAATTATGGAATACAGTGCCAAATTGGGAAAAGAAGGTAGAAACTTCATATATGCTGGAGTTATTAGGGAAGAGACCCTGTAGATGGGTGGAGTGTAGATACCTATCAATCAGACGAAAGGACATTTAAAAAAGTTATCCACTTGAAAATGCTCCCATTGCCCAAAGCTGGGAAAATTAAAGGAACGTAATAATTAATGTAGCATTGGATTCCAACCCAAACCACAAAACAAAAACTTTTTTTGAGTATGGGCTGGTATTGACTTGTATCCAAAGAATAGACTAGGGGAAGGAAAAGAATAGTCACATTATAGTGGAAAAACCTAGAAAACATACAATGAACAAGTAATCAATGTTAGCATCACCAGCACTAAGTCATATTGATATGATGCAGTAAGAGGATTCTTCACCTCTTGGATTTTCTGCCCCCAAAACTATACACCAGTCTAATATTGAGAAATTGAGGGACATTCTACAAGGGGAACAGTGTTCTTCAAATTATCAACGTCATGAAACAAATAAAAAGACTGATGCACTCCCATAAACAGGAGGAGAAATGGAAAGTAAATGCAATGTGGTATTCTAAATTGAATCCTGGAACATTCAAAGGATATTGTTGGGAAAAGTGATAAAATCTGAATAAAGTCTGTTATTTAGCTAATACTAATGAAATATTATTATTATTGTTTATTTATTGGAGACAGAGTCTCACTGTTTCACCCAGGCTGGAGTTCAGTGGCAATCTTAGCTCACTGCAACCTCTGCCTCACAAGTTGAAGTGATTCTCCTGACTCAGCCTTCCAAGTAGCTTGTATTACAGGAGTGCACCACCATGGCCAGCTAACTTTTGTATTTTTAGTAGAGACGAGGTTTCACCATGTTGGCCAGGCTGGTCTCAAACTCCTGACCTCAGGTGATCCACCCGCTTCGGCCTCCCAAAGTGCTGGGATTACAGGCGTGAGCCACTGTGACTGGTCAATTTTCTTAGTGTATTAGTCCATTCTCACATTGCTATAAATAACCACCTAAGACTGTGTAGTTTATAAAGAAAAGAAGTTTAATCGACTCACGGTTTCACAGGAGGCATGACTGGGGAGGCCTCAGGAAACTTACAATCATGGCAGAAGGCAAAGGGAAAGCAGGCACATCTTACCATGTTGGAGTAGGAGAGAGAGCATGAAGAGGGAGGTGCTACACACTCTTAAACAACCAGATCTCATGAGAACTCACTCGCTATCACAAGAACAGCAAGGGGAAAATCTGCCTCCATGATTCAATCACCTCCCACCAGGTCCTTACCCCAACACTGAAAATTACGATTTGACATGAGATTTGGGCTGGGACACGCAGCCAAACCATATCACTTAGGTTTGAAAAGTACACAATGTTTATATGAGATGATAAATTAAAGTGAGATTTATTGGAGTGTATATGGAACTCTAATGTCTGCAGTTTTTCTGTAAATCTAAAATTATTCTTAAAAAAAAGTTAAAACACACACACACATATTTCCCACCTAACTCAGGAAATTTCCATGCAAAACACTACCTATGAAGTCTTTAAGTAATATTCTTAATCCTGAAAAATAACCTTCTTTAGATTATAAATAAGTATAGCTTTGAAAACTAATGGAAGCAGTCACTCCATAAATGCTTACTTTTAATCATGTAATTCATAGCATTTTGTTAAGTAAAACCCACTCAAAGTAACCCTCAATAAAAGAAAATAAATGCACACATATGCACATGCATATATCCACAGAATTAAATAAACAGAACATAAGAATACAAGCAGGAACTCTTGATGTCAGATTGTGAAGTAGACTCCCAATTTCTGGCACCACCTCAAAGCAAGTTACTTCTCTAAGCCCCAGGTTTATTATCTGTGTGATGGGGATAATAATAATATGTCTTGTATTGCAGTATTATTCTGAGGCTTAAATATGATAACATGTAAAATGTGCTTGATATTGGCACATGGTAAATGCTTGTTAAATGAATACAATTATTTTGGGTACCTACTCTGGGTCTACCATGAAAATGCAATTACTCTTTCCTCACAGAGTAAGAGTGGCAATTAATATGTATTGAGCAACTATTAAGTCTGCCAAGTACTATGCTAAATAAATTATCATTTAATCCTTGTCACAAACATATAAATCGTATATCCCCATTATTCACACAAGAAAGGAGAATTAACTGGTCCAAATTTAGAACAGCAGCCAAGAAAGGTGCTGAATATTTAAACTAGCCTGGTTAACTCCAAAAATTGTGTTTCCTGTGGTAGATTTCTTTCACTGGCGATTTCTTTTCTTTAAGGGTGTAAGGTGATAAGGATAAGTGAAAATTTAGATTAGCTAGAACTATGACTGGCATATAGAACACTTTCTTAATAAAATTCTATTATATTTTTTAATTTGTGTTTTAATTTTAAACAGTTGCTGTAGCTCAAGGAAGAAAAATAAAAATATTTTACATAAAAGTTTATCTGATAATATACGCTTTCTGCTCCATTACATTTTTTCAGAAATTCTTATTTCTCGTTTCCTTTATAGTTTTCTTGTATTAAAATATAGTTTTAAGAACTTGCATTGTTGTCATTTACTGAATTCTTTTCCTTTAAAAATCTAATTATATTTTCCACAAAAAGAATGCATAGCAGTAAGCATAAAGGCGTTTAAACTGAAGTATAATGAAATCTTTATAGATTGTGAGAAGTAATTTTTTTCCAAAAATAAAACATACTTTACCATATAGAAACTAAAGAGACATGCTACTAAACAGATAATTTGTGTAGCACATATAACAGAAAAAAATTATTTTGATAGAATAGAAAATATTTAAATGATAAAACTGAATTGTTTTGAGGATGCACACAAAGTTTCGAAGCTTGTATAACAGGATGGAGAAAACAGCTGATAGGATATCAGGGGAAATAGATCCCCCAGAGGTCCTTTCCAGCCCCAAAGTTCTCATGTGCTGTTTATGATTAGGTAGCTGATGCTTTTCCTAGCATTCCTTCCCAGGTTGTTGAACAAGGATAGTACTCATAATAGGTACGTCAGTCTCCCTTTGGAGAGACCTGACAACAAAGTTTAACTCTTTGTTAAGGCCACCAGTTAATTCTTTGGCATCTCCTCAAGACAGGCTGTGGGGAAAAGTTTCTATTAAGGGTTTTGTTATACTTTATCATGTGTGAACCACAATATTCATGCCGATGACATTATATACTTTATTACTCTGATTTTCTTTTAGCTTTTAGCCATTCTTTTAACTCCCCTAACAAACTTCTGTCTTTCTATAACTCATGACTGAAACACAAGGTTTTGATGGTGGAGGAAGTATTTATATATAAATCCTCCTATGCAAACACATAGAGGGCCTTCCAAGGTAGGTGGGAAATTTCTCTTGCTAATTTTCCTGATATGCAAGAAACAAGAGGACGCTAAGTTGCTTCCTAATAATAAAAAATAATAATAACAAAAAACTTAAAGATATGAAGGGTCAAGGAAAAAACATAGATGAAAAAAGGAAGAAAGAGCCGGCAAGAGTGAACAAAAACTGTGTGACTGTGGAGAATAAAACTAGACAAATGGATCTTCATTTGTTTATTGTAATACAAATATCCCTTCTCGGTTTCCCAGTTAAAAACTACAGAAAATAAGCATTTCACAGTCATGTTTTCATCAGTGGAGCTTTAGGAGAGTCTGAAAATATGTTGAGCTTTGCATCTAGGTGCAAACAACAGACCAAGAACCTAGGAGCCACCACAGAGAGATAAGATAACTGATGTCATTTTATAAAAATGACAGAGGTTGGCTGGGCGCAGTGGCTCATGCCTGTAATCCCAGCACTTTGGGAGATGGAGGTGGGTGGATGATCTAAGGACAGGAGTTTGTGACCAGCCTGACCAACATGGTGAAACTCTATCTCTACTAAAAATACAAAAATCGGCCGGGTGTGGTGGCACATGCCTGTAATCCCAGCTTTTCGGGAGGCTGAGGCAGTAGAATCGGCTTGAACCCAGGAGGCAGAGGTTGAAGTGAGCTGAGATAGTGCCACTGTACCCCCCTGGGTGACAGAGCAATACTCCATCTCAAAATAAATAAATAAATAAATAAATAAAATAAAAATAAAATGACAGAGGTAAGAATCATCCATCTTTCTCAGGGAGTAACGTTTTATTATTAGGTCACTGGGTCTTCCTTATCCACTTCACTTTGGATGCATTCAATAACAGAGAGTCCTTCAATCCTTTTGAAACACCTTTGCAAACAGTATGACTGTGAGGGAAATCTAACATGGCTGGTTCCATCTTGCTTCTAGCTTCACAGGGTGGCTGTCTTCGTTCATGACTGGGTGTAGGCCAAGTAAAAGTGTGGGAGAAATTTGGTTTATAGTTTAACTTTGAAACAAAGATAATCATAGCCCCTCCCTAAAACTGACCCCCTACTCCTTCTTTAGGGGCTGAAACTGCCTTTGTAAAATTAATGAGAGGCCACAGGATTAGGATTATGGAAGGGGCCTGAATTCTGCTAAAATGTAGGCATTGTTTCTGTAATCTCTTACTGCTAAGGAGTTATGTGGCCAGAGGTTGCAAGATTTCTGACTTCCCCAATTGCTATTATAGGTAACATAACTATTTTAGAACATGAGATTAGTCTTCAGAGATGTTTTGTTTTTCAGATTGGCCTACCTGGACTCCTGACTCATGGCTCAACTAGTCCTGTGGCTCCCTACTAAGAGACAGACTCAGTGCATGAAGACTATTTACCACACCACTATGATCCCATTCCAAACCATTCAGCATGACTGATTCCCAGATCACCTGCCCACCAGACTACCCTTGAAAAACCCTGATCTTCAAGCCTTCAAGGAGAATGTTCGGGTGATAACTCCAGTTCTTCCACGTGGGCAGCCTCATATTAATTGAACTCTTTCTTTACTGCAATACCACTGTCTCAGTACACTGGTTTTGTCTGTGCAGTGGGCAGGAAGAAGCTGTCAGGCAATTACACTTTCTTCAAATAGATTTATGGGCACATTTCCATTCATGTTTGAATACAGGTGATGGGAACAGTTTAAGTTTCAGGAGATAAGTCTTGCTAGTAGAAACAAATGCATGATCTAAACAATTATAAACGTGTATATAAACGGTTCATAAGCAATGTTTTAAGTATTTTTTCCATAGAATAAATTTTAAAACATGAAAACATAGGTACTTATGCTTTCTTTCTCTTTATGTTACAGTTTTCCACAAAACAAACCCTAATAAAACACTGAAAAGAATACAAAAACCTTACAAAGTTGTTCCCAAGAAAACAGTGTGAAAGCCCAGCTTTAAAGAGTTAATGCTGTTTATTTTGTTTTTGCTAAATAAAACAATTTTTTTTTTTTTTTTGAGATGGAGTCTTGTTCTGTCACCCAGGCTGGAGAACAATGGCACGATCTTGGCTCACTGCAAGCTCCACTTCCTAGGTTCAAGTGATTCTCCTGCCTCAGCCTCCTGAGTAGCTGGGATTACAGACACCTGCCACCGTGCCTGGCTAATTTTTGTATTTTTAGTAGAGATGGTGTTTCACCATGTTGATCAGGCTGATCTCAAACTCCTGACCTCATGATCCGCCCACCTTAGCCTCCCAAAGTGCTGGGATTATAGGCATGAGCCACCGCGCCCAGCCAATAAAACAGTTTTTTATATTGTTAAGGGATCCTTCTTCTGTTGTCTAAGAATAGGCAGCTCTTGCCATGAACCTGAGAACAAAGAGGTGCCCGCTGTCAAGTATTCCAACACAGTGGGAGCCATTAGAGAAGCTGGACTGCTCCCACATAAATGGCAGCTGCCCTCCAGGAACCTTCTAGTCTAAGGAGGCTGCCTGCAGGTTTCAAGGCTCTAGTTGTACATGAATTTAGGCTCTGAAAGGAAAGACCAGGGTATTTGACAAGGAGATTCTACATGACCCTCAGTGGAGAACTGAGAGATGAAAAGCATCCCATCAGGCACCCAGTGTTTAAATGCCATCTACAGAGACAGCATTAATATCCAGACAGCATCATCCAGAGAACGGGACAACCAGCAGAGCGAAGACCAGTAGTCTTGCCTGTAAACTACAAAGGCAACACATTTTCATCCTTTTTCTCTTCTCTCCTTTCCACCACATTACACTGAAGTAGCTGAACCTTCAAGAAAGAGGAGACAAGTGATGTCTCAGACAGATCAAGGGCAGACTGCTCTCCCATCCTCTTTCTATTCAATCAGCCTGTGCTCTGAAGGATTTCTGCAAGAGATTTAAATTGGTCAGTTTTAACACATAACTTGTTAGCTTCTCTCTGTATTTCCCTTTCTCATTCAAGGGTTAGGTTTGTTTCATAGTTGAAAGACAGTACTTCTTGATTTTTCCACTTCTCAGTTACTGTTCAGAATCCTCTGTTTCTTCCTGACTGTCTCAGCTTATCCAGAAGCTCTTACCATGACCATAGCTTGGTATTTCTGGACACGTCCCTCTAATGGAGTATCACTCTGTTGGCACAGGCAGAAGTTGAAAGGTAATGGGCTGCAGATAGCCTACCCTTCTACTTTATTGTCTTCTCCCCTTATTCATGACAAGTTCATCACTCAAGAAGGTTTGGATGCCACTGCATTGAATTTTTTAAGGATTAGAGTAATTTAATGAACTTATGAAGAAATAGAAAAACTAAAATGTCAGGCAACATGACTTTTTACCCTTGTAAGGCACACACGCCCTAGGAGATTATTAATAGAATAGCAGTTTAAGTAGTAAAATAACATGATTGGATTTCATTAAGAAACAGTACTTTAGTAGCAGAGAGGAATGGGCAAAGTTAATGAAACCAATGAGAATGATATAGAAGATGCATATTTATAGGTCATCAATATGTCAATTAGTACATTTTAAGAACTTATTACTATTATATACTTTTAAAAATATCTCATGGAAACTAAATACTCCATTCTCAGAAATATGCACATGTAAAAATTTCACAATTTCGAGGGTTGTATGGATCTCTTTTATCCATTGGAACCCCGGGAGGATCCCTTTTGCTACAAGTAAGGGAAAACTCCAGATTACAGCAATTTAAATAATAAGAAAAAAATTATTATCATACTTAAGATCAAGTTCCAAAGTTGGTGAAGCAGTCAAATTATCACTATGGATATGTTTTCTTTTTTTGTCTTGTTTTCTTCACCTTCCTTAGCATTTCAGGGTTTTTTTGTTTTGTTTTGTTTTGTCTTTTTTTCTTTACCTTCCTTGGCATTTCAGTTTGCACTTGGACTAGTTCTCTTCATGGAAACAAGATGGATGCATGAGTTCCCAGAATAGCACCCAGAGCTGACAATACCCATGTAACGAACAATGACTATTTTTCTATATATATCTCTCTGTCTTTTATTACCAGCGAAGAAAACTTTTCTGGAAACATTCTGGCCTTCCTCCAGACGACTTCATCTCATGTTTAATTACTAAGATTGATTCATATATTCATATATGACGTTCTTCAATCAATCCATTAGAAAAGGAATGAAATCGTCTTTCAAAGTGCTACAATTTTTTACAAAATTGAGACACTGCCAGCTAAAAACCAAGAAAGAATGACTATTAAGGCTGAGATAGCATTGAATAGTTATTGTCAAACTATATATAGACTGACTATCTCAGACCCTAATTTAAGAAACCCCCTGCAGAAGTTGCAGTTCAAGGAATTGGAGTCCATATTTGAACAGCTTGCAGAACAAAACCTATACTTAAGGGATAAGCACAAAAATGAATAAAGGAGATTGATAACAAATAGAGAGATGAATGGAAACCAAATGGAAAGAGATCTCTTAAGCCCAAGATGAACAGAGTTTCAAAAATGAAGTAGTCAAGTGCTTTAAAGGTTTCAGATATAACAATAAATATATGCAGAGAAAGATTCTGTTCAAACACTGTCAAATAAATAAGGTTTTCCTTTCCTCAAATTGTTGGTGGTAAAATTTCTCACATCTGAACCACCAAAGAAATATTCAATCTTTTCAATAGGAAGGCAACTGTAACTACTGCTCTATACTTCAATATTTCGTGCCACATACATCACAATTATGCCTAACTTAATTTACTTACATAGTTGGGCAGAGCAGGAATGTTCTCCCTTCTTTATTAGACTTATTTAAATCCAGTCATTCTTCAGTGACTATTGTGAGTCCCACTTCTCATACCCAAACTCAATTACATACCCAAACTCAGTTATATTTTCTAATGAAATTTTCTTTTACCATTACAGGCCATGTTGTTCTCTCCAGGGTAGCACAGAAGTTGACAATCTGGGTATGTAAATGAAATTGTCATGGTTTTGAATCTCTCCTCTGATGTGTGATCTTAGGTCAATACATGTCCTGGTCTCAGTTTCTTCATTTGTAAATTTGGAATTCAAAATTTCTCTTTTTTTAGATTTGTTAGGTTTATACCTAAAGTGCTTGGTACGGTAGCTGACACATGGCAAATTTTCAATAATTGATATTAATAAACCAAATGCAGTGCATTTAAGGGCAATTTGCCACTTTCCAGTTTTCTATTTCTTAATCTCCCATTTCTTTCAAGCCTTCTGATATGGTTTGGATTTGTGTCCCCACCCAAATCTCATGTCAAATTCTAAACCCCCATTATTGAAGGAAGGGCCCGATGATAGGTGGTTAGATCATGGGACAGATTTCCTCCATGCTGTTCTCATGATAGTAAGTGAGTTCTCAAGACATACAGTTGTTTAAGAGTGTGTAGCCCCTCCCCCTTTGCTCTCTCTTTTCTGCTCCGGTCATATTAGACATGCCTCCTTCCTCTTTGCCTTCCTCCATGAGCGTAAGTTTCCTGAGGCCTCCCCAGCCAGGCTTCCTGTACTGTACACCCTGCAGAACAATGAGTCAATTCAACCTCTTTTCTTTATAAATTACTCAGTTTCGGGCAGTTCTTTATAGCAATGTGAGAACAGACTAATACACTTTCACTGTTAGTTTCACAAATGAAGATTTATCTGTCCAGTTAAGATGTAAGGATCAGCCCAGCTAAGAAAGTGGCTCTCTTGCTTTATGGTGTATAATAATCTCACAGAAACCTGGCTGAAATGGAAATTTTCTGGCTGTCCTTTGAGAGTTTGATATGGAATTGTTATGTTTGTGGCTAGAATATGCATTTTTACATAGTTCAGGCAATTTCTATCAGGTAGTCCATGGATGACTTTCAGAAAAGCCCAGTTTTAGAGTTAAATGAGACAGTGAACTGAGAATTCTTCCAGCTATGCTATGTTAGAAGCTCTATAATCCTGACATTACTATTTTCAAAAAGTATCAGGAAGATAATATTACCCTTGCAAAGGTGAAATTCAGTTACATATGCTAGAATAACACACAAATTTTAGTTAATATAATTCTGACATCTTCGAAGAAATTGTCATGGTTTTCTATGCATTACCAAATAACATAGTAGAAAGTAATACAATTTATTGATCCATTAATTTAACAATACAACTTAACTGTGTAGACAAACTCCTCTTATAAATAGTTCATATCCAAATGAGATCATATGCTAACATCAAAGAATATGTACTATGTAAATATCCCAGTGTAGAAATATCTTTTTAATGTAAAGTCTTTTGTCGTTTGCTTAATTTTCATTATAAATCCAGAGTAGCAGCCTTTCCAATGCTTCTCTAAAATATTAATAGCCCTTTTTATAGGTTTTCTTAAGCAATCATAGAAGCAAAGACAATACAAAGTTAATATAGTGAGTAGGTCATACATTCCCTCCTGGGACACACTATTCCCTGCATTACAATTGTTTAACTCTCCAGGGCTACATTTTTCCAATAATGTGCATGGATAGTTCCATTATCATCAAAGGTAATTGAACATTAATGAATCACTCAGCATGAAAAGAATAATGTTCTGTATCTTCCTGAATTTTCTAGGAAATCATCTAATAGTAGTTGGGTAAGTCTAAAAGAATCTTCCCTGAATAGACATTCTTATTTTTGACCTGGATTGGCTGTACCCATTAGTGTACAAGACACTGTTAAATACATTGGGGTTTTTAAGCTAGATGGCTTCTCCACCTAAGAAATATGGATTCTCATTGTAGCATATTCTTTGGATGTGAACAATTGACAGTGATATATTTTATTGTCTTCTTTTCTGCACTATGTATACAATCCAGATAAAAGAAAGCAACAGAAAAATCTCTGGGAGTCAAGACAAATGCAATTGAGGAATGGAATCTGTGTTTAATTAACTGGACAGAACTTCTTCATTTACAGCAGTCTATAATATTGAATAGGATCATTTTAGTAAATAACTACCTTGTAGTGAAACTTTATTTTTGACAGATTATGTTGAGTTCCTTACATAATATACACATGAATATGTTATTTGAAGAATGATATACAACATCTAATTGGCCAAAAATGTGGTTTCCTAATGTTTTCTCCTGTGAGGATCTTCCAGATGGCTAATAGGGATCAAGATTTCTCACTCATAGAAATTTGGAAAAATTTTTGCAGTAGGCACATATTTACACAACTCTTATATTAAGGATACTCTGAAAATGGCCTTCAAATATTCCTGCTTCCTGGTATTTACACCTTTGTATAATTCTTTCTGAGTGTGCACTGAGCATCATAACTTTCTTTTAATAAGCAAAATATGACAGAGGTGACAGATGCCACTTCCGTCTTGTTGGCACTCTTACTTTCTCTGACTTGATCAATTTGATAAAGCCAGCTGTCATGTTATGAGGTGACTTATGGAGAGAAGTTAGGACAGCCTCCAGCCAACACATAGATTCAGCCGGCAACTGAATCCTGCAGCCTAAAAGCTCAGGAGGAACCAGTCATGCCATCAACTATGTGAGGGAGCTTGGAATGAAATCCTCCCCAAGGAAAGGCTTGTGATGAGTGGAGCATTGGCCAACACCGATTGCAGCCTTGTGAGAGACTCATGATCAGAGGATGCGGCTAAATTATGTCCAGATTACTGACTTACAAAAGTGTGAGATCATGACTGTATGCTGCTTTAAGCCCCCAAATTCTGCGATAATTTGTTATGCTGCAATAAACAACTAATACATTCCCATTACACGGGTATTGATATGTATACAAATAGTACGAAGAGAAAATATGATTTGCTTTACCATCTCCCTTCTTACTAAATGCCATTCTTGTCAATTAAAGCATTCATATTTTACATATTTTACATTTATATTTACACAAGATGCCTACATTTATCACAATACTTTTCTCTAATGCATTGGTGTTGAAGAATATTGAAACATAGAAACAAAAAAGTTCTATTTATGTTTACATAAAATGTGCTAAAAGCCAAATATATGAAAAGTAAACAAACAGTGCTTTACAGCATGTGTATATGGATACTAGGTGTAGGGTTAAGGAGAAACCAATTATTTTATATTTGTAAGTTTTCTAAAAGTTAGTTGTGAATAATTTTAAAGAAATTTAAATTCCCATGTTCCTGTAAGAACATACTACATTTTTACTAAATAGTTTTTGCAAGCATTTTCATTTGCAGAAATAAAAGTTTATGTATGAGAATATAAGCAATATAAAACACATAAATGCTATAAAATACTAATAACATCTTAAGTACATACTCATATGCAAAAAGAGGCGAAAACATCTTCTTAAAAATTTCCCAAATATAATCTATCACCATTCTCATATAAGAAAACTTCCATATTATGGAATATTACTGATTAAACAGATAGAATTACTATTACATTTAGATTGGATTTATATCTATTTATTTATTTTTGAATGTCTCATTTGCTGTTCTAAGAGACAATCAATATCATTAAAATATTTATTGGAGTAAAATCTATTTGAGAGCAAATCCTACAGTACCATTTTATTTAGCCAGCTTATGTTAATTAAAACACCCCATTATTAAAATAATAGAAAAAATTAGCTAAATGTATAAAATAGCAGAAAGTTTTATAGTAACAATAATGCAAATATTACTGAAAAGGACCATAATAATTCTCATGGATATAGTCTAATGAGAGGTAAAGAAAATTTGTTGCAATATCCACATTCACCACATTCAAATATTCAGAATGTTTTGTTTTGTGTTACAGAAATATGGTTTTGTTTGAACTCATGTAAAGAATGAATTGATAATACTTTCAATGAAAAAAACTACTTTGAACTATGTTCATAATTAACTTACTAATGTATATAAGCTTATCTTGTAATGATCTTCCTTCAAAAAATTAGTTTTTAAAATAGTTTTTTTCACACTTTCGTCTGAAGTTAGCCAATTTTTTGGAAGAAGGATTCTTCTTGTATAAGAGTCATTTCTAAGAAGATTTTGAAATTGTTTAATATTCATCCTTAGGAAGTCTTTCAACAGCTTTACATGTAGATTTTACTTCAGCTATTCAAATTTAATTTCACACCTTTGATTTACAGTGAAGTTTAAATGATTGCTAACATTTTTATCTAAACTATAGGAAAAATTGGGGCACACAACCAAATGAAACATTTTTGAGTTTCTAAAATAATATTTAATGTTATGTATATGCTGGACTAGTTTTTTCCTACAATGGAAACATTTCAAATAAGTTTATATAGATAATAAGACTAAATTTTATTCAATCGTACAGATGATTTACCAAAACATTAAAATTAACGTTTCCATTTAATTCTTTTGAAATAATGCAGAATCTAAAACATCATATTTGAAGATAGAAATATTATCCAAAATATCTTCATTTAATTGTTTAATTTAAAGTTATATTATATTGCAGAAATAAAACTAAAGAACGTTAGAACGTGAAGTGACACTTTGATCATATATTTTGTTATGCTGTTGTCTCCACTGGGCTAATTCTTTTTTTTAATTTGACAAAAATCACATATTTTTATGCTGAGCCTCAACTCTAACATTTATGCTAATATTTCTAACTTCTTTTCTGCCCCTTCCTCCTAGTGTAGGGCCAGATATTAATTTAATTAATGTATCATTTGACTTTTTCCATACCATAAGTTAAAGTTTAGCATCCAAATCCTAAATGTCTTCTCAATGGACACTTCATTTTCATTTGCAATTTATTAATGCCAATGGGCAGTAATCCCTTTAAATATGTTAAGATGTTTTATGATCATAAAAAGTAATTCAACTTGACATACTAGGATGTCTCTGAAGCTCATCTTATGAAAATAAAATATGCCTCAATTCCTGGGCTTTAGAAACTATATTTTTCTATTCATGAAGTACAATATCAGTTCTCTACTTCTTTTTTGATTATCCATACTTGCCATTTTTTCTATACTGCTGATAAGATAAGGTGACATAACAGTATTTCATCATTTACTCCTACTATATCATTCTGAATGTTTCCCTTCTAAGCTATAAATTGAGAAAACAACAAATGCACACAACATGCACAATTACATGATGGTGTTCTATGTGAAAACACACACATATAGGAGATAAAGTCACAGGTGGAAGTAGGCAGAACATGCATTACATGAAGCTAAGAGCCTCAGAAAGGTGTACACATATACAGAATGTAAGAAAAGGCACGATGTTACCATCACAACAGAGCAATGGAATACAGTATCCCAAGTATTAATTTTAAAGTGGTCAGCTGCTATAGGGACCTTTGCAGCCATTACACGCATCTGTAAAACTCTATCTCTACATAGTATTAAAAAGAAATAATTGGTTTGAAGGCACATTAAAGACAGTAGGCTAGAGCCTGAAATTAAAGCATGTCCCTTAAAAAAGGATACATATGGGAAGAGGGCAGAGCATCTTCCTGTGATTTTAGGAGCCTCAGAGTTGCGGTGATCACACAGTTTCCAAGTTTAAATCATACCCTTTACACCTGTTAAAAATTCTGAATGAATTTCATTGTTTTTAGAATTTAATCTAAGTATTTTAGCAATTTACATGATTCCAAGCCCTGTACCATTCCAGGGGTCTCATCTGTGACAGTTACCTGCTCACTTCCTGTGCTCTCCCTACATTGTTGCTTAGTTCCTTGGAAACAAAATTTCTTTCCTTTTTGTCCATATTTGATCTAATATTTTCTGAGTATTCTACCTTCTCCAATCTGTACATCTTTGCTTCTCATAAATAATTCCCACTCATTGTTCAAGTTTTAGCATAAATGTCACTGTTTCAGAGAAGTAGGGAGCTCATTTATTGTCTCTTTCATATGCAATTGTTTAGTATACTACATCCGTCTTTCACGGTATTAAGAGAAAATATTGTAACACATATTGCCTGAGGTTTATTTTGTGCTTATTTCCTTATCATTTCTTACATCTTTCTATCAGCAGGTGTCTTTCTATATGTCATATCCTCAGTGTTAAAGCTTGTGTAAGTTAAGAATGCCACTTTTTTTAACTTCTAGTTTTATATTACTTACTTTTTTTTTTTAAGACAAAGTCTTGCTGTGTCACCAGGCGGGAGTACAATGGCATAATCTCAACTCACTGCAACCTCCACCTCCCGGGTTCAAGCAATTCCCCTGCCTCAGCCTCCCAAGTGGCTTGGATTACAGGCATGTGCCACCACGCCCGGCTAATTTTTTGTATTTTAGTAGAGATGGGGTTTACCATGTTGGCCAAGATAGTCTCGATCTCCTGACCTCGTGATCCACCAGCCTCTGTCTCCCAAAGTGCTGGGATTACAGGTGTGAGCCACCGCACCTGGCCTATATTATTTTCTTGACATTCTTAGTATAAGACAGATCTTGACCTAACACTTGAATTGCAAGTGGCATACATTTTTGAACAACAAACAGGCTTGTGATTTCAAAGCCTGGCTTTTAAATAATAAACATCAAATAACTGAGTGAAAATTTTATCATTAAATGAGAGACTAAATAGAATTGGGAAAAAATGAGGACCCATATAAGAAGTTGCCTCCTCCAATTGTATGGAGGAGAGGATTGGAGATGGAAGAATTGAGGAGTCATCTGTGTGGATTATCAATGAATATACTATGTATATTAGCTCCTCTCAGGTCCAAAAATTGTGGAATGAGAGATGGAGACTGCAGTAATGTAGAAAAAACAGCTTCAGGATACAAAATCAACGTACAAAAATTACAAACATTTCTATACACCAATAATAGACAGACAGAAAGCCAAATCATGGGCGAACTCCCATTCACAATTGCTACAAAGAGAATAAAATACCTAGGAATGCAACTTACATGGGATGTGAAGGACCCCTTCAAGGAGAACCACAAACCACTCCCCAAAAAAATAAGAGAGGACACAAACAAATGGAAAAACATTCCATGCTCATGGATAGGAAGAATCAATATCGTGAAAATGGCCATACTGCCCAAAGTAATTTATAGATTCAATGCTGTTCCCATCAAGGTACAATTGAGTTTCTTCACAGAATTAGAAAAAAACTACTTGAAATTACATATGGAACCAAAAAAGAGCCCACATTGCCAAGGCAATCCCAAGCAAAAAGAACAAAACTGGAGGCATCATGCTACCTGACTTCAAGCTATACTACAAGGCTACAGTAACCAAAACGGCATGGTACTGGTACCAAAACAGATATATAGACCAGTGGAACAGAACAGAGACTTCAGAAATAACACCACACATCTACAACCATCTGATCTTTGACAAATCTGACAAAAACAAGCAATGGGGAAAAGATTCTTTATTTAATAAATGGTATTGGGAAAACTGGCTAGCCATACGCAAAAAACTGAAGCTGGACCCCTTCCTTAAACTTGATACAAAAATTAACTCAAGATAGATTAAAGATTTAAATGTAAGACCTAAAACCATAAAAATCCTAGAAGAAAACCTAGGCAATACCATTCAGGACATAGGCAGGGGGAAATTCTTCATGACTAAAACACCAAAAGCAACTGCAACAAAAGCCAAAATTGACAAATGGGATCTAATTAAACTAAAGAGCTTCTGCACAGCAAAAGAAACTACCATCAGAGTGAACAGAATGGGAGAAATTTTCTCCCTACAGAATGGGAGAAAATTTTTGCAATCTATCCATCTGTAAAAGGGCTAATATCTGGAATCTACAAGGAACTTAAACAAATTTACAAGAAAAAAATAAATAACCCCATTAATAAGTGGGCAAAGGATATGAACAGATACTTTTCAAAAGAAGACATTTATCTGGCCAACAAACATGAAAAAAAGCTCATCATCACTGGTCATTAGAGAAATGCAAATCAAAACCACAGTAAGACACCATCTCATGACAGTTAGAATGGCAGTTATTTAAAAGTCAGGAAACAACAGATGCTGGAGAGGATGTGGAGAAATAGGAAGGCTTTTACACTGTTGGTGGGACTGTAAGTTAGTTCAACCATTGTGGAAGACAGTGTGGCGATTCCTTGAGGATCTAGAACTAGAAATACCATTCGACCCAGCAATCCCATTACTGGGTATATACCCAAATGATTATAAATCATTCTACTATAAAGATACATGCACACTTATGTTTACTGTGGCACTATTCACAATAGCAATGACTTGGAACCAACCCAAATGCCCACCAATGGGGCCTGTCGGGGGCAGGGAGTTAAGGGAGGGATAGCGTTAGGAGAAATACCTAATGTAAATGACGGGTTGACGGGTGCAGCAAACCACCATGGCACATGTATACCTATGTAACAAACCTGCACATTCTGCACATGAATCCCAGAGCTTAAAGTATAAAAAAAAAAACCCACAACTTTATGTACATCTTTAAAATATATATATAATCAAACATACACTTGATAATTATATTACCCAATTGTTTATATAATGTTAATATTATTAATATTATAGGCCTCAATTATGTTATATCATTATAATAATTAATAGCATTTATTACTCATCTATTATGTATAATATCAAAAATATATTTGACATTATTTCTAAAACTACATTGAAACATTTGCACAAGTTAAAGTTGGCATACTAGATAAGAAAACAAATTTCGCTTTCACACCTAATTCCACAAATATGGTTCACTTTAATATCATACACTCATGGTATTAGAAAACATTAATAAATTTTACAAAAGAAAAAACAGCTTCAAAATTCATAAATCAAAAAGCAAAAGCATCTTAATCCTCTTTTCTATTTGCAACTCTGGGGAAATTTCACGTCATATTGTGGAATTACTTATATGGGATACACAGAGTTAAAGAGAAATGGCATCAAGGCAGATCTAGGAAGTGAAGAAGTAAAATGTACTGTAAATTTCTTTTTACTTTGACCTCCCGAATGTATAGTACCCTAAGCCAATGAAAAGGAATATCCTAAGATTCCTCTCCTAAGAGAGATACAGAAGATGCCTGAATTTTATGATCAATTTTGAAGGGATTCCATGACTCAGCGAAGAAGACAGAGATATGGTAATTTCAGCCTGGGAATGGAGAACAAAATGATAGCATATTTTCCAGGCTCCAGCATGAATAACTTCCCTTGACCGTGGTGCAGACATCTTTCCAAATGAGGTAGAATTATATGGAATGTTCTCTGGATTTTAGATCATTGCAGGGAAAGTAAAATAAGAAGATAAAAAGTATAATAAATTGACAGAACCAGTAGTGCTCACTGTCTTGAATTTGCAAGACTATATTTTCTGCTACCACTGAGGAAGAGGGTTGAGAAATAAATAGAAGTGTAAATAAAGTTTACTTTGAACACCATGTCTCTGAGCTTTAAATACATAAATACACAAATGCTTTGGTTTGTGATTAGTTTATTAATATCTACCTCCTCTACTGGTTCATAAATTATTAATTCCCTAATAACTAGAACTTTGTGTTTTGTTTATCACTATATCACTAAGGCCTGTTCTTGCAAATAGTAGTGTTCAATAAGTACTTGTTGAAAGAAGGAATGAAAGTAGGAGTAAAGAAGAAACGAAGGGAAGGAGGCAGAAAAAAATGTTGGAATTAAACAAGACTTAAATAGAACAAGAAAGCTATAGTACAGGCTCAGTCACTGGTGATTTAAGATCCTGACATGCAAATGATGACAGCTATGCACAATCCTATTAAATGGTTTTACTTCGTTTTTGTAAATAATGGTGTATGGGAGAAGAAATTATTAGACACTGCATAAACTCTGATGTTTCTTAGTGAAAACTTTGAATTAGGGCAATACATCTTTTTCTCCTGTGACTGCCCCATGTCTTTCATCGTCTTATTTAATTTAACGCCCTCATCCATCCTCTAAGACCTTGAATAGGACCTATCCTCAAACATGTTAATTTCCAGCCCTGTGCATCACTTTGGGGATATAACGAAGAAGAAAATACTATAATTTCTCTAAAGCGATTCAAAATCTCATAAAACTAATTATTTTATTCTAAATATACTTGTTGACTCAAACAGCACCCTGAAAATTATAATCGGAATTTATCAGCAGACGAAAGATTGGATTTTTCTTACTTTCCATATTGAAAAATGAGTCCAATAAGGCTAGAGGTGACTTTTTCCAAATTTCACAGTAAGATTGAAGAGCAGGGATTCTCCTCAACCTCTTCACAGTCAGTATTCCAAAATATGTTAAACTGATTGTCTAAAAAAAACTAGAATTTTCACCACTATATGGTGTGAAATCAGACTTCCAAGCTCTGCTTAAACATTACAACATCAAGGAAACCTTCCTATCTTTCCACATGTAGTTCATGTTCATTCTCATAATGCAGTATTTTTCCCTTCCAGAGTACTTACAAAAATTGGTTAATTATTAGTCGATGTTTTGTTCCTGTCTGGAATGTATGTGCTATGAAATAGCTTTATTTCTCTTTTTTCCAAGTCTATGTTCTCCCTACTTTGTAAGAATCCTTCAAATAATTAATATTTATTAAATAGTATTGACTAGCATATAACTTTTGAACTAATTAAACAGAAGCAATCGATCCTTTGAGTAGTAAGGCTCTATTGTTTGAAAATGACAGAAGGTAAACCTTTATATACTGTGACCAAAAGGGAAGTTGATGGAAAGAATCCTAGTTTATCTGATACAGCTAGAGTAAAAACAGCACTGTGGCTGATTATCAGGAAAAAAACAAAACCAAGGATTTAAATGTGGACAGTTTTCTCCTCTACCCATTACTCATTTGGGAAAATCTTGGTGCCAGCTTTATTCTCTGATTCTTCACACTGACTTACCCTGCATGGCAGAAATGTGAGCACTAATGCTCAGGAAATAAAATCTCAGTCTAGCCCCTAGAAGGGAGTCGGCATTATGTATTCAGTCCAGTTCAAAAATCCCCAGTAAAAGTTATTTCCCACTGTGAGCTCATTCCTGGACCATTCAACTGAGACCTGGGATCGTTGGTGCCACAGTAAATAGCATAAGGTCTCTTTCAAGGCCTTGTCTGAATTTCAGGTCATGCATTTAGTTTGCTAACCACTTTGGGAGAAGTGTACTTAATATATTAAACTTTGTAATGTAGATGACTCTCAGGAAAGCCTCCTGGATGTGCCTGAGGCCAACTTGACATTCTCATTTAAAGTGTTTTCCTTATTACTGGGAACAGAATGTATAATATGCTGCCATTACTGTTAGAAAGAAGGTATTTTAGAAACTAGTTGTCCCATCCAAAAAGAGGACACACACACCCATAAAATGAAAGGTATTTAAGGAGTATTTTATAATCTGTTGCTAGAAGTTGCTTTTTATGTTTAACTTTATGTTTAACTATCAAACTTTTATGTTTTGATAGATAAATTTAAAGGTGTATTACCCACTAACCACTGATATTCCACCTACAGAAATAATATTTATTATTGGATACAATTATAACTCTTAACATAATATCTTTCTCAGAACACTTAAAGACAGGGCTATTACACAGTTGCATTTGATTTATGTATGTGATCACCTTTAATAAGTTCATATTACATGAGGTCTGTTCCTTGGCTTTTTAACAGGGTGAAATTTTTACCTTCAGGCAGGAAGACTGGAACCAATATGGCTATTAAAGTTTTAATGAAGAGGACACCAACTTTACTTGGTATTAGGCTATGAGTCTTTCAGTTTATATTTTATTAGGCTTCTAAATCATACTAAGTTCTGCACTATTTACAGAAAAACGTAATATGATCAGAAGTCTTTTTTATAACATTCATATAGGAAGTAAGCATGATACAAAGAATGAGCAAAAGATAATTTAAAAAATTTTCCAGGATTCTTATTTTGTTGACTTTATGCCATGCCAAGCAATGATGTATTTTCTCTTAGTTTACGTCCCTATAACCAAAGGTGGAGCTGATATAAATCAAACGCTACTATTTTAAATGTTAATATTAAATAAATAATCAATAAACTATGAGAGCTGATATAAATCAAAAATTTTAATCCCATAATGTATATTATCCATTAGAAGGCTAATTAATCATGCTCATTTAGTACATCATTACATTAGCGCATTCAATTACTCAGCAAACATTCACTCAATATAGTAACCTACAGAAAATACAGTGAAAAAGTCTATGAACAATTCAATAATAAACAGTTGGAGATGCCATATAAGTACGTACTAAAGACAATAGTCACTATAGGATTTTGGTTTGACTCTGCAAATGAAGAAATTATAAATGATTATACTTATTCCTTTTCTGAATAAAAAGTCCTTACTACTATATAATGGCTTACCACTATAGTTTGCCAAGTCTGTTTAATCTTCCTACTCTGAGATAAAACTCAACTTCTGGTATTTAAACTTTAACTTCTGGCACTGTGCTAGATAGTGTTCTGAGCATCTAATAAGGGTCAGTCATCCAAATCTATCTACCTGCTCTTATAAGCTCTTCATTATTATGCTATTACTAATAGCATTAATGTAAACGGTAGTAGTAATAATGGTGATAATAATTAGTACATACTTCATGCTAGTCACCACACATGTTCAAATCTCTCTACATATATTAACTTATTTAATCCTCATTATTGGCCTTCTAGAAAGGTACTGTTATTACCCACTGTATAGTTCATTTTTTTAAAATAATTTGAATACTTGAAGCAATTTAACAAATGATCTTCAAATACAGTCATTCAATAGCAAAGGTTCTTCAGTCTAGCACAATACCAGATTGCTTAGAAAAATAGTTTTGCATTATATTGAATAACAATTTTTATGGATGTATAATATTAAACAGCCATGTAAGTTGTGATATTACAGTTAAACACATTTTTATTTATATTACTATATGTGTGGTGTTCTTAGGTATAAAATTATAAATCTCTTAAACTATAATGTTGTTCTCAAAAATGTGTTTTAACGAAGAAGTTTAATTCACTAAATGTCGCTGTACAGCAGTTACAAAAAATCAGTTTTATAATTTTATATTTATAATTATATCTTGAGCTAATTCCATTGTCAAGAAAATTAAGTTTTTGTGTACTTGTGGAATTTGTATTTCTAAAAACAAATTAAAACGAGCTTTTGAATTTTAAAATGGACATTAAATATAATTTTTAAAAAAAATCATTTGTGAAATGATTACTAAATATTTGAAATCTAAACATTTTCAAACATTTTTCTCCCCTTTCAACTCACTCTCAAGGGGAAAATACTATCTGATATTATCTAAGAGAATTATTGGAAGATTCTTCTGCCTGGTCATTGGCGTCTAGATTCTTCTTTTTTCTCCCTCTCTATAGCTGGGACCTCTTTATCTCTCAGTGCTCCATTGGTCCTTAATGTTTTTCCACGGATATTATGTTTAAGCTGAGATATGAATGACAGAATGCCTTCTATGTGAAGATCAGGGGAAATAAAGATAAAACAAAGGTGAATTGAACATATTTAGAAAGAGCTTTCATCTCTCAGTGCTCCATTGGTCTTCAAGGAAAGGAGGCTGTGTAAGAGAACATGAGGGTTTGGACATCTGTTTTCACCATCCGCAGATCTAAGACTCAAGTGATTTACGCACCTCTGCCCTTCTAATAGTGGCCCATTCACCAAGTCTAAACCTCCATTTGATCAGCCCTGAACTTAGCCAGTACCTTGAGCTTTATATTCAGATCACTTTAGCTTTTATTTTATTTCTGACTTGTCTTTCAGTTTTAAGAGCTTCACTTTTCCTCAACCATGAGACATATTTTTCCCGTATTCTTCCAGGATACTCCTATCTCTATTGCTAGCTGTTGTCCTGGGCCTAGGTCACTTGTTGCCAGCACTTTTTTCATCTTTGTGTAACTCCATGGACTTAGGCAAGGAGAGTTCATAGCCAGGTGAATGTGCAGTGAGAAGGTGGTTTTTGTGATTATCCCCAAGATAATTCAATTATTTTATACAATCCAAATCTATTTTTGTTTTAGAAGATAAATAACATACAAGATAGGGCAGTAAGGCAAGAAGGTCAATTCAAAAATGTTTACTGAAAAGGCCACTCAAACTCAAAAAGCCAGAGCTGATGGAAGATAATTTAAGTGAAGGTTGGAGGGGTGAATTTTGTCCATTCTTTACAGATTTGATGAGTTAATTCTGTATGTCAAACACAGCGTTAGCCATAAACAAGGTAGTTGCTCTCATGCTGTTTGTATCAGTACATACATAACCTGAAATCAATCAATAAATCCAAAAGTATCTATTACTATGTGCCATACAGAGAATTAAGATAGGGGAACAGGACATGATATTAAACATCAAATTGGAGGAAGTAGTCTGGTAAGATTTTTCTGTGGACATTATGTTAAACTAAGATATGAATGACAAAATGCCTTCCATGTAAAATCAGGGGGAACAAAGATAAAACAAAGGTGAATTACACATGTTTAGAAGTAGTTTCTATTAGTAAGGCATGCTTAAAGTGGTTTGAGTGAGATTTGCCAAACCAGACAGAAAACTATTTTTAAAGAAGTAGAAATATCCCTTCATTTATTTATATTTATTTATTAAGCACCAACCCTGTGTCAGTAACTCTACAACATATGTAAGATATAATGATGAATAGAACCTCTTCTTCTGCCTTTTAGGTACTTAAGTTCCAAGGAAGGAATAAATATATGAATAATATTATTTATGTATTTATTTATTATTTTTTAGAGACAGGATTTTGCTCTGTCACCCAGAGTGTTGGCACATCACAGCTCCCTGCAGCTTCTAACTCCTAGGTTCAAGCAATCTTCCAGCCTCAGTCTCCTGAGTAGCTGGGAACAAATGGATAATACTGTGGCAGATATTACAGACATTGTGGCTCACTTACATTCACTCTCAATATCTACTTTCTTTTCCCATAACATAGAGATAAGAAGCTAAAACAATACATAATTTATAGATGTCCTGGCTTCAAATTGTCCATATATGGTCAATGTTTCTGCCTAGGGGTCTTGGAAGTATGTATGAGGAGCATGTGTTAGGAAACACACAGGACACCAGCTCTTTCAGGGAGTAGGGTAGACGGGAATGGGATTTTGCATCTTCTGAAGTAGTTGTAGCGGTATGTCTCATCTTTGGTCACAAGCCTCATAAATGCAGAGCTGTAAGTATATAACTGTGAGGTTTCTATGTAGAATAGTCTTATGGTACAGTTACATGTCTTTCCCATATGTAGACTCCTGGCTATTTGAATTTAATCATTTTACTTATATATTCTACATGAAGTTCTATAAGTTACTTAATACCCAGTTATAGGCAGAATTTAGCTTCTAATGCTTTATAACAAATTATCCTATAACTGAGCAGTTTATTTTGGCTCATTGATTCTGTGGGCCTGGAGTCAATACAGAAAACAGCAGAGATGACTTGATTTTGCTCCAAAATATCTTGGTCCTCTGCTGGGAAGATATGATGGCTCAATATCTCTCTGTGTCTGTAAGCTAGAATCATTAGGTGATGTCTTCATTCACATGTCTCACTATTGATGTTGGCTGTCACCTGGGACCTCAGCTGAGCCTGTCATCTAGAACAACTATGTGTGGCCTTTTCAAGTGTTCCGAGCATTCATATAGCATAATGATCTTGGGGTACCCATATTTTTAATATGGTGACTCAGGAAGTATTAGTTTTCTATGCTGTGTAACAAATTATGACAAATTTAGTGACATTACTCAGAAAAACAGACACTTAATATCTCACCAGTCTGTATGTCCAAAGTCTGGGTTCAGTCTTGGCTGGATTCTCTACTCAGAGTTTCACATTCAACTTTTTGGCCAGCTGTGTTCTCATTTGAAACTCCAAGGAAGAATTGGCTTTCTAGCTCATTCTGTTGGCAGAATTGAGTCCCTTGCAGTTGTGAAAATGAGGATCCCATTTTCTGATTGTCAGTGGAGGGCTGCTGTCACCTCCTGAGGGCCAGCAGAAGCCCTGTGCCCCAGAACTTCTCACAGGCACTTGGACAATTCCTCAAACATTGCAATTAGCATCAGGACCTCTCACCTCAAATCCCCACCATGCTTCACGCCTCTGTAACTTCTTATTCTGCTTCTAGACAAAATAAATGTCTATGCTGTTAAAGGTTTCATGTGATTAGGTCAGGCCCAGCCAGGTAATCTTCCTTTTGATCAATATGAAGCCAAATTTAGGTACCTTTAATTATGTTTAAAAATTTTCCTTTTGCATGTAAAATAACATAACCACAAGTGTGAAGTCCTCAGGATGAGGGCAAGGAAACTTAGGGTACCAGTAAAGAATTCCGCCTCCAACAGTGTGCAGGGTGGAGCCTGCATCTTCTTTTCTGTTACAGTACCAGGGGTCATGGAGCATCACATCTAGAACATTCTCTTGGCTAAAAGTGAGACCCTCTGATCAGCCCAGATTCAAGCAAAGAGAATGTTGAACCCGCCTCCTGAAGGGAGTGTCAAAGAATTTGCAGACATGTTTTAAAACAATTGTTACCATTCCTTAAACCTATTTTATGTAAATAAGTTGGAATTACGTTTATATACAATCACAATTCGTGGTCACTGTTAATTACAATACAGAAGAGCTGTGTAGACTCCTGTGAGCACACAGAACAGGTCCCTCAAATCGAGAGTTAAGATTATGAAGGGTGATATTTCCTGAAGGAAATATCTAATTTGACACATGGAAGTTTGGTACAAGTTTGGTATGTCAAAGAAGGGGATAAACAGAGAGTGTTGACAGAGAGAAGAGGATATGTAATGTCCTAGGTTTGAGAAAAAGTACGACACATTTGGAAATAAAAAGGAGTTTGGTGTGGCAAAAATGTTACATTAGAGAAAGAAGAGTGGAAGGAAATAAAATTGAAGAGGTTAGTTGAGACCAATCTCTAAAGGATTTTGTAAGCCATATTAAAGAGTAGAAAATATGAAAAAATGCTCATCATCACCGGTCATTAGAGAAATGCAAATCAAAACCACAATGAGATACCATCTCACGCCACTTAGAATGGCAATCATTAAAAAGTCAGGAAACAACAGATGCTGAAGAAGATGTGGAGAAATAGGAACACTTTTACACTGTTGGTGGGAGTGTAAATTAGTTCAACAATTGTGGAAGACAGTGTGGTGATTCCTCAAGGATCTAGAACTAGAAATACCATTTGATCCAGCAATCCCATTACTGGGTATATACCCAAAGGATTATGAATCATTCTACTATAAAGACACATGCACATGTATGTTTACTGCGGCACTTTTCACAATAGCAAAGACTTGGAACCAACCCAAATGTCCAACAGTAATAGACTGGATAAAGAAAATGTGGCACGTATACACCATCTAATACTATGCAGCCATAAAAAAGGATGAGTTCATGTCCTTTGCAGGGACATGGATGAAGCTGGAAGCCATCATTCTCAGCAAACTATCACAAGAACAGAAAACCAAACACTGCATGTTCTCACACATAAGTGGGAGTTGAACAATGAGAACACATGGACACAGGGTGGGGAACATCACACATCAGGGCCTGTTGGGGGGAGGGGGGCTAGGGGACGGATAACATTAGGAGAAATACCTAATGTAGGTGACAGGTTGATGGGTGCAGCAAACCACCATGGCATGTGTACACCTATGTAACAAAATTGCACGTTCTGCACATGTACCCCAGAACTTAAAGTATTAAAAAAAAAGAGTAGAAGATAATGAGAAGTGAATCCTTGCTACTGTCACAATTCAGAAACAATTCCGGAGGCCACCTGATGGCTTTATGGATCTCTGTTACCAGAGTCCCTGCAGCCACACTCAGCTTGTGTGCATGACACTCTGTTATCTGTCACTAGCACATCTTAATAATGACTGGTCAGTGGAATGGCCTTCAACAGACACCAGCGTCAGTATCTTCACAATTTACCTGCTCCTTCTGGGTCTTGGCACCTGTACTGTTTTCTCTGGCTCCTCGCAGTGACCCAGTGTATTCTGAAATACCAAATTGAACTACTTGCTGTTATAGTTACGTGGTTACATTCAGAGATTCTGTACTACCTATGGTTTCATCCAGACATAAATTTTCCCGACATTTAGACACCATCGGTGTAATCATTAATAATTACATACATTTATAATAATATACACTTATATACCACTTCAGCTTTTTCAAGCATTTTTAAATGAATTTTCATACTGTGTCTATCTCTGAACTTTCCCTAATCCCAGTTGTGTACCCAATACTGAAGCAACACATTATACTTTGTCTAGCTGATTCTTTCTTATGTTCTCTTTAGGTCTCAGGTTAAATGTTTCTTCCTTAAATGTTACTCTTACACCCTTGCAATGAATCTAAATTTCATTCTGTTACCACTTTCATTGTATTTCATATTCTTTCCTTTAGAATTATATATTGATTTTTGTTATTTGTTTAATGTCTGCTTCTCCCATGATAATGTGTTGTCTCACAGGAAGTCTGCTTTTCTCACCATGTATTACCAGAATCTCATAGGTTTTAATAAGTATTTCTTAAATTGATGTGTAATTCACTGGCATTTCCGGATTCCAGTAGAGAAGTAGAGGTGAAAGATGATTAAACGTATGAAAAACCTATCTTCAGTATAATTTACAACGTGTGTTGCTTTTGACACAAAATATAAGTAAAAACATCCTTATAGGTAAATACAATTTGAAGATATGTCCCATTGCCACTGGTGTCTTCCTCCCCATCTCAAAGAATATATTGACATGCTCACCAATCTTGTTATGGTAATCCCAGAGCTGCTGTTGGAGTAGAGAAGTATGCTTGAGCTTTTCCAACATGTGACATGAGTTAGGGCAGATTTTCCCCAGTGACATAGACTTTCTGTGATAGTGCAGTGAATAGGTGGCAAAGCCTTGGATGTCTAATACATGTTACAAAATGATGATATCTAAAACCAGACTTTATCCTTCTTGCCAAACTGCTCTTGCTGTAGTTTTCCTAATTTTAATAGAAAGAACCTCCATTCTTCCGGTTGTTCCAACCAAAAAACCTAGAAATATTCTTAACCTTTCACTTTCTCTCATATCTGGTGTTTATTCCATCATGATACCCTGTTGACTCTCCCTTGAAATACCTCAGAGCCTGGTTCTTCTCACCATGCATGTCCCCCGGGGACAAGCCAAACAATACCTTTCACCCTTATCAGGTCATCATTCTCATCAGCATCGTCTTTCACTTCTAATCAGGACTTCCTATTTCAACTTTGCCCTCCACATTCTATTTCCTTATTAAACATTTATCTATTGCCTCTATGGTATATTTAATATAGCTTATATATGTTTATATAGCTTATATATGTTATATATGTTGCTATGATCTGTAAGATATGTGCTTATATGTATATTATTATATTTCTATGACATATGATGATATATGCTTATAATATATATATAATATAAGCATATATATAATATATATTATATAATATTATAATATATATATAATATAAGCATATATAAGGAGCATATATGACTCTATATGCTCTTTCTTTGCTCAAAGCCATCCAATGAGTTGATATTTCCTTCAGAGAAAAATCCAAAGTTTTCCAAAAGCCTAATATGCCTGCCCTCAAATTCCTAATACATCCTTTCCTGCCCATTCTCTTCTTGTTCACCAGCTCAAACCACAGCCTTGTTGTTTCATCAACTTACCGGGAATTTTGCATTTGCTATTGCCTCAGCCTGAATGTTTCTTGTGTTCAGTGTCCACATGATTTTTCTTTTAATTCAGGAGTCTAAAGTGGTGTCTAACCTGGTGTCAAGTGTTTAAATGAATGCCACCCCATGAGTCTTTCTTGGCTACTTTATATAAGAGTTTATGCTATTTGCCCTAAATCTCTGATTTAGTTTAGATTTCTCCAAAAGCAGGCCATGAGTGATAGTTCATTTTACGTGTGAGCTTGAGTGGGCTGAAGGATGCCCAGATATCTGGTAAAACGTTATTTTGGAGCAGATCTGTGAGAGTGTTTCTGGAAGAGGTTGACATTTGTATTGATAGACTAAATAAAGAAGTTCATCTTAACCAATGCAAATGTACAGCACCCAATTAGCTAACGGTCTGAATGCAACAAAAAGCTTAATGAAGGGCAAATTTGATCTCTGCTTGAGCTAAGACGTTTGCCTTCTCCTCCCATAAGACATCATAATGCCTGGTTCTTGGGCCTTCACATTCAGACAGGGACTTACACCATTGGTCTCCTGGCTTCTCAAGCCTTTGAATTTGGACTGGAACTATATCATCAGCTTCTTGGCACCTCTAGTTTGCCAATTGTCAGTCTTAGCTTCCATAATCACATGAACCAATCTTTCATAATAAGTCTCTTTTTTTGTATTTACAAATATCTTATTGGTTCTACCTCTCTGAATCATCCTAATACATCCTGAGAAAAATATCTGGGTGTAAGTTGTTTTTTCAGGAGGTGACCCCAAGAACACAATGGGAAGGGAGTTTGCAGCAGTTAATACAAAGTATATTACTGAGTAGGCTAATGCTATGGGATAGCGCTGTGAAACTCAGTAGATTTCATGAAAAAAAAACCAGTGTTGTCCCACCTGAGGGGAAAGGAGGCTACAATATTTAGCCCCACTGCATTACATAATGAAACAAGAATTGCTCCTGGGTTACTATAGCCTCATTGTCTGTCTCTCCTACTTACAGCTCCAGTGCACTCAGGCAGCCAGAAAAAGACCTCAGTCACACGTTCTTTCGCTCAGAAGCTTTTGGATCCCTACACATAGAGACAAGGAGTACTGGCATGTGGAGAGGCTCTGACAATGTATACAACACCCTCACTTTTGATGAGTTGAAATGTTATATCATATCATATCATATCATAGCAATTATCGATCATCTCTCTTCCTCAAATAAAATAGTAACAACTTAGGAGAAATAAATATTATTTTGGCCATTGTTCTATTTTCAATGTCTGCCAGGTACTTGTTAGTTTCCCCCAAATTGCTTTTTATTTCAGCAAATAAAATCAAAGTTTGCAGTCACATCTCTAGATTCTCAAACCCTACCACCTACTAATGGACAGTACCTTATGCAGGACATCTTTAGTAGATATAAGGCATAAAAGTACCCAGTTCACATGATAGGAGTATAAAAAGATTGTTAGAAAATTTATCCATTTGATAACATAATTCTAAGACTCTTGCTTTCCCTTTTTGCCAAATCTTGTTCAGGAAAAACAGACTGACATTTTAAATATTATAAATCTTGACATACATGTAGGAATAGGTACTTATTTCAAAAATCTAAGATGTTGGTAAACTTTCTGACCATCTGTGTATTTGAACAAAACAGATACCCTCTTGACCTTTTCCTGCAGCTATGGCAGTGCAGTCAGTGAAATGAAGCTGAGAGAGTAGCACGGAGGCAGATGGCCTATGTGAGCGGTCTCATAGAAGGGAAGGAAGATTTAAATATTAGATCCAGCATATCCCTTGAATTTGAAAATGTAATCTCCCTAAACTTCAGTTTTAATAAGACTTGACTATGCAAAGGTTAGAAACCACTCATCTGGTCTCTCTTATAAGAAAATCTGCCATTACTGGAATCAGCTAGTATTTTATTTGAAACAACTAAAATATATATTTTATGCCAATATTGATTATATAGATGTTTACATTTTTCTTCTTGAGATCATGCTTTTAACTGAATATCATTGTCTAAGAGAGATTATAAGAGTCTTAATAAATAGATGTTTCTCTTTCAGTTCATTTATCATTTGTCTGCCTGCAAGTTTGTGCAAAGCAAGAGAAGGCCGGTGGCCCATAAGAAATCCTGAATAGATGGGCAAAAGCTATTTAGGTTTTGCAAATTTCCTTCAAATCTCTATGATAACAGAAATAGAAATATCTATAAAGGTCAAAACAGTGGTTACAGAGGAAGGATGTTTAGTGGCTTTTAGTTTTAAATGAATAGCTCCCCAAAAATAGAATGTGAAAGATAAGTCAAAGATCTTTATTTCACTTTTTAATATTCTAAGATTTTGGTCGAGGTAAAGTTTAACAAGAAAAAATGTTTCAGCTGAAATGTTCTCCCTTCTTTCTTCCAGTATTCTTCTTATATTCAACTTATATGCAGAGAATTATAAAAATGACGCCTTTTTTCTATTGCTTTGTTTATCCAAGTCTTCTAAGTTATATTTGTTTTTTTAAATTTTCCAATCCAAAACTTGTCACCGTACAATTTTAGTCTAAATTCTTAAAATAATAAAACAAACATTAATTAATTATATATTTGTCAATGCATATTCCACAACAGTTTTTCTTCTCTGTCCATGTCTAGAAAAAGCCATGAGTAGTAGATGACAGCAAAAATCAGAACACTCTTCCTTTCTCTTGAAGATGTGGAGACTGGCCTCCCCTATTTTAATCTGGGCAGGGTGTGTGACTAGCTTTGGCCACAATGTGGCAGAAGGGACAATGTATGAGTTTAGAACCTAAGCCTCAAGAGACTTTGCACCATTATGCTCTCTCTAGGAATTCTGGGACTGCCACTTTAACAAGTGCTATACTCTCCTGCTAGAGAATGAGAAAAAAGGTGAGGTGAGGCCCCAGTTAGCCTTTCCTTATGACTATTTCATACGAGGCTCTCATAAAGCAGCCTGATGTCTAGTTGATTGCAGCTGTATAATTTACCACATTTAGATTTCATACCAGAAGTACCACATAGCTGAACCCAGTCTAGTAGATTTGTTAGATTCATGAATATTTGTGGTAGGTAGGATTTCTCACCTGACAAATATATATACACCATGTGCATATTCAAGTACACTGTGAATTAGGTGTGTTTTCATGATTAAGTTATAGTATATGGCATAGTTGGCCTTTATATAGATTATCTGGGTAAGCCTGACTTAATTACATGAGCCTTCTAAAAGCTTTTTCTAGCTACTCTCAGAAAGGGACATTGAAAAGATCAGAAGCATAAGAGAGTTTTTGACATAGCGGAGTTGTTCTGCATGACTCAGAGGAGCCCAGATGGCAAAAACTGGAGAACAATATCTAATTGCTGAGAGAACTAACTAGCCAATAGCTAACGAGACAAGGGAGACCTCAGTTCTGCAACCACAAGAAAGTCAATTCTGCCAACAACCTGAGGGATCTTGGAAATAGATCTTTCCTAAGTCAAGTCTAGAGATAAGTACACAACCAGTCAATGCCTTGATTCAACCGTAGGAGACCCTGAGTTGACAAAGAAAATGCTGGATTCTTCAGGACATAGGCATGGGCAAGGACTTCATGTCTAAAACACCAAAAGCAATGGCAACAAAAGCCAAAATTGACAAATGGGATCTAATTAAACTAAAGAGCTTCTGCACAGCAAAAGAAACCACCGTCAGAGTGAACAGGCAACCTACAGAATGGGAGAAAAATTTTGCAACCTACTCATCTGACAAAGGGCTAGCATCCAGAACTACAATGAACTCAAACAAATTTAAAAAAAAAACAAAGAACCCCATCAAAATGTGGGCGAGGGTTACGAACACACACTTCTCAAAAGAAGACATTTATGCAGCCAAAAAACACATGAAAAAATGCTCATCATCACTGGCCATCAGAGAAATGCAAATCAAAACCACAATGAGATACCGTCTCACACCAGTTAGAATGGCGATCATTAAAAAGTCAGGAAACAACAGGTGCTGGAAAGGATGTGGAGAAATAGGAACACTTATACTGTTGGTGGGACTGTAAACTAGTTCAACCATTGTGGAAGTCAGTGTGGTGATTCCTCAGGGATCTAGAACTAGAAATACCATTTAATCCAGCAATCCCATTACTGGGTATATACCCAAAGGATTATAAATCATGCTGCTATAAAGACACATGCACATGTATGTTTATTGCGGCACTATTCACAATAGCAAAAACTTGGAACCAACCCAAATGTCCAACAATGACAGACTGGATTAAGGAAATGTGGCACATATACACCATGGAATACTATGCAGCCATAAAAAATAATGAGTTCATGTCCTTTGTAGGGACATGGATGAAGCTGGAAACCATCATTCTCAGCAAACTCTCACCAAGGACAAAAAAACCAAACACCACATGTTCTCACTCATAGGTGGGAACTGAACAATGAGAACACATGGACACAGGAAGGGGAACATCACACACTGGGGACTATTGCAGGGTGGGGAGCTGGAAGGGATAGCATTAGGAGATATACCTAATGCTAAATGACGAGTTAATGGGTGCAGCACACCAACATGGCACATGTATACATATGTAACAAACCTGCACGTTGTGCACATGTACCCTAAAACTTAAAGTATAATAATAATAAAAAAAGAAAATGCTGAATTCTTGACACGTGGATATTGTGAGATAATATTATTATGTTGTTTTAAGCACTAAATTTGTAGTAGTTTGTTACATAGCAATAGAAAACTAATGCATTTGTTCTTGTTTTAAACTGCTAAGTTGTGTTGATGTTTTATTATAATGCAAAAAGTAACTGCTACCCTAAGAATAGAAGTCATAAGATTGCAGTTGATAGTCTGCTGTTGAGTTAGTTAGATTGGAGCTACATTTCTGATGTAGAACCACATCATCCTAAAAAAATAATTAATTTTTAAATGTTCATGTAGGGGCATCCCCTTTTCTTACCTCTCTTCTAAGGGAGCAAACACTCTCCTCTTTAGGGTACTATTTTTTTCTCAATCATAATAATAAGCAAAGACATAAATAATTAACATAGTGAATAATAATAGAAAAGGCAAATTGTTAACCTACTTTTTGTGTTTTTTTTTAATCCTGAAGATTTATCTGAAGATAACCATAGTAATTACCATTCCAGCACAATTGGTAGATCGTTTCAAAAGATTCGAGACATTCATTTGAATATCTGGATCATGCCTCCATTAAGTTCCTTGATTCTCATTTGCCTTTTCCATATTAGCTTAGGTCAGCAACTTAAAAATAGTAGGAGATCAATAAAAATTTTGGTGAAGTAATTGCAAAATTATTTTAGAAAACATCAAAAATATGCTACAAAATATTACCTCTTGGCTTTCCATCAAGAAACAGCAGCTAATCATCTAACTTCTATAATAGGAAATGAAATCAATGATTTTAGCTCATCCATGTTATTTGTCTTGGATTACTGTAGATTACAGCGCAGTGAGACTTAATTGCAAACATACCTTTAACAGGAGTTATTAAAACTAATGGGTGAGATATCTTCATAGCAAAGACCTGCTCCTCAATATGTCTAGCTTTGCATTTAGCCTCCATATGAATAAATGTTTACGGACTAAGAATATATACATAGAGAAAGAAAAATATAATATTACATACCAGATAATTGAGAAGCAAGTCTCAGAATAAATTAGCATATGCAACTAGGAAATATAAGCAATTCAAGGAAAATATCAAATATTACATACAATATTTTAGAGGTAGTTATATTTTTAAAATATATTTCATGTATTATCTGAGTCTGAAAATGTCCCTCTTCTAAAACTCCTTTTATATTATGATCCTACCCTGGAAGTATTCCTTTATCTCTAGCTTTCAAGCTGATGTAAGATTTCAAAGTTATGGACTTATAGTTCTTTATAGAATTTCTTTTGTTAGCCTAATAAGAACTGCAAAACCTGTACTAAATGCCTCAGAATAATTATACCAGAGTTAGAATAAGCCAAATGGATACTTTTTTAAAATATAGTCTATTATTACAAACAAGTTTCATGTTTAATTCTAACAATAGTGGTAGCCATTTATAACACAATAAGTAAAATAAAATAGGTTCTGTTTTGAATATTGTATTTATTTATTGTTTAAGGTCATGCTTAAAGAAGTTTGACCATTATATTTGTAGATGCACATAATCTTTCAGCTTTATAATTCAAAACTGAGTGCATAAAAGGATAGAAACACAAATAATGGAAATACGAAGTCAGATCCAAGAAAAATGTGAACTCGATTTTTTTTCTGATGACCTATTTAAGTAATAACTAAACAGACAATGAATTGTGAGGAGAAAAGGGAGCATATATTATTGTGTCCACATTATATTGGGAAGGATAAGAACTAGAAAAATCTCCAAATACATCGTAAGTTACACGATCACAGTTTTTAAAACATCAGGCCAGATTAAGAATACAATTTCTATCACATTAATAATATTAACCACTATTGACTTTTTTAATGACATACGAGTGCTCCGAATAAAACTCAGAAGTTTAAAGACATGCTTTAAGAAAGCTTGAAGACAGAACCATCATTCTGAAAATGAAATGTCTAGAACAGACTGTCCTAGAAAATCAGCAAAGAGCAGAGATTGGAAACTAGAAGCAGAGAGATTGTACACTGTTCATAAATATGACATTTGCCAATCAATAATAATGATAACAATGATGGTATTAAAATTACTAGCTATTATTTCAAAGTACACATTTAAGATTATCTTGTAAAAATCAGAGTATCTAGCCACATTTGGTAGTCAGCATTCTCACATGGCAAAAACAAGCCAGAATTAAGGAGCAGCTTTACCATTAAAGAGGGCTATGCTCATGTTCCCCAGAGTCTTCAAACTCCTTTTGCATTGCTTTCGTTATTTTTTTTTCTGTCCTGTCCCTACATCCATTTGAGAACCTTATCAAAAATCAAACAAACGCAAATAAAAACCTTCGGGGAAAGGAGAAAAGATAACTGGGTTCTAATTTAGTCTTTCTGCCCTTTCATCATTTAATCCCCCCTTTCCTCCTTTTCTCTCTTCCTCCCATTTTATTCAATGATACCTTTAGCAAAAATAAATCAAGCATCACCCATGCGCCAGGATTTGTGCACAGAGCAGTGGGCAAGACACAGCATCTGTCCTCATTTACAAAACAGTTCAGCCAGAAGCAGAGAGAGGTAAGACGCCAATAATCACACGAAGCGACAGATGCTATGTCAGTGTTCAGTGTTAAGGGTTCAAACACAGTACATGAGTAGTATTTGGGGATCAGAGAATATTCAACTGAGGAGATGATGTAAAAATGATGACAAGAAATTAGCCAGGTGAAAATTTTGAGCAAATTTCTGACAAAAATGAACTGAATATGCAAAGTTTGATTATAAGAAAGTGTAAAGTATATTCAGGATGCATAAGATGCATCTTTCAATGAAACATGTAAAGCATGTAAAGAAAGAGACTAAGCCATCGTAACAAATTCCGAGTTCATCCAGAGGGCACAGGGTATTCAATCAAGGACATTAAGTAGTGGAATGTTAGTTGGTAAATAATTGTATTCATGAAATGTATAATGACACAAATGTTTGCATGACACATGGGTACTCCTTGTTCATGTCTGAAAGACACTCAAACCATTTTTCATCTGTTCTCACACCACAGCATGATCAACACAGAAGACTTCTGTAACCAAATGTTGGGGGGGAGTTTCTCCCCACCACTAAGCAAGCAAACAATTCTGCAGCAAACAACTAAGTGTCCTCCAATTCAATTCTGACACTATCTACTCGGAGATAGCATCAGATCCTACAGGTTTTGGGCTCAGTCCCCAAAGCTATCCCCACCTTCGCCTTCAGAGACCTGTTGCAAGTCCAGGTGTTGGGAACTTCTGACCAACCGGTTTCAAGTTGGGGCTCACACAGCTTCCTCTTTGGGTTCAATTAATTTAATAGAGCAACTCACAAAACTCAGGGAAATATACACTACTCTGTATGTCCTTTCCTGTTTTATTTTTCTTTATAACATTATTTTACTTAACATAACATTACATATCTACTTAATTTTATTTATTATCTATCTCCCTCACTAGAATATATATTTCAAGACATGAAGACAGGATATTTTCTGGATTTTCCCTGTTGTAACTCCCTTCTGTAGATTGTTTTCACACCCTCTCTGAAACCATTAAGATCCATTCCCAAATAAATAAATGAAAATATGTGTAGTTTAGTTCCAAATTGTCCTCATTTCGCTCTTTACTAGAGCTCTACTGCATCACAGTTGGCATCTCTAAGAGTCAAATATCAGGATAGCGAGTGCTTTTGAATTCCGTGCCCAGAGTCTCAGGAGACTGATTTTCGAAACCGGAGAACTAGAAATTGGAGAACATAGCAGCAGACGATAGTAATTCATTGAGTATGAGGACGAGTAGTGAGAAAAATCTAAATGTAGATTGAAATTAGGTCCTGAGACAATTAGAGAAAATGAATTGGTCCCCCCTTTGAGTAAAACTCTGTATGAAACAACTGACACAATGATTTAAACACATGTACTTAATAAATAATTAGAAGAACCAGGAGGAAGAAGAGCAAAAGGGACAAAGAGAACTGGAAGGAACTGGAAATGGCAGAGTGACCAAAAGTGACTCGGAGCATCATGTAACAAGGCGACCAAAAATGACTCTGAGCATCACATAACAAGGCAATTTTGCCATTACAACATTAAGGCTACAATCTGTCTTGTGTGGCCTGGCTTGGACAGTATCTCTCTAATCTTTAACATAGGATACAGACATTGTTTTAAAGCTAGAAACTTGGGCTTAAATATTTTGAGTAATTAGTTTGGCAGTCAAAGCCATATCATGTTTCCTCATTACGTCTAATTTTCATCATGAATATAATAAAGTTCAAAATGAATGTTCTGAGATCTGTTTCTATTTTAAGTGGCTGATATTCCTATATGAAAAGTCAATGTCAATGCATACTCCCTCTTGCTTATGTTTTCTAGGAGCAAGAAATTTTGTAATATCAAACAATATTGTCCACAGAAGTCTGAAATATTAAAGTATCCCCAGTGGAATCAGTAGGCAACGATAGATTGGAGCAGAGTGTCATTGGCATAACAGTGATGAATCAGGCTATTTTGCTGGAAAATTGAAGACCATGATAGATAGATAGTAAGGAATTTATTTGGTGAGCAGGCAATCTCTCATGAAAAATATGTGTCACAGTCAGACACACTAACATTTTGTATTCTCTTAAAGTCTTAAATACCCATATTTTGGAGACCACTCATCTCCTGGCTAATTAAGATGTGCGTAAATAGAATGTGTAAGTGACAGGGTTAAAATCTATTTCTTGAAAAAGACTATAACTATTTGGCTGATTTAGTTAAAATTTGTCAATTTAAAGCCTTCATTGTGAAGGGTCAATATTGGAGGAAACTAGACTTTGGCTTTGAAAAATCCTACTAGTTAGTAGTCCTTTTCTCTGAAGGTTAAATAGATTCATATCCACTTTGATATATATGTTTGGAAAATTAAGTAAATTGAACAAAAATGTTCACTAAGAGTAACAAACTCTTATTGTTGAGATTTATTTTCATGATCACAGTATGTTATAAATAATGCCACTTTAGGAGACTGGGGAGAGAGATTATCCTTCTGGCCATGAACAAGTAAGCTGCCACGTTGTAAGAAAACCACATGTCAAGGAATCACAGGTGGCCTTTAGGGGCGGAGAGCAACCCTCAACTAGCAGTAAGGGAGAAAATAGGACTCTCAGGCCCACAGCCATAAGGAAATAAATGTTTCCAATATTCAGAGTGTCCTTAGAAGCAGATTCTTCCTCAGATAAGCATCCAGGTGACCATGCTACTTGGCCAACACTTGCTTGCATCCTTGTGAGACCCTGAGCAGAGGACTCAGCTAAATAGTGGCCAGGATCCTCAACTGCACAGGGTTAAATAATAAGGGTATTGTTTTCAGCCATTAAGTCTGTTGTAATTTGTTATGCAGCAATAGAAAACTAATACACCCACTGTAGTAAGCATTATTTTAAACATCTAGCAATGGCAGAATATAAAGGTAAGGAACATATAGAGACAAAATAATGATGTCAGTTGTTTGACCTGCACGTGAAATTATTGCATTATTTACACAATTTTATTGTCTGCTTCTTGCCTAACATTGCAGTATATTAGGCCTATAAGAAGTTATGCCAAAATAGAAGATATTTGTTCATTATCTTAAAAAAAATCTTGCAATGTAAAGGACAGGCTTCCACTTATAAAAGAAAAGGTGATATACTGAAGAGAAAACTTTGGCAAACGGTAAAGCATAATTGAAGCTTGTCATTTACACACACATATTTTATTTTATGTTATTGTATTTATAAAAACAAATCACCATCTCCAGTTTGGGTTAACGTGTTTTTTTAAATATATTTTTATAGGGTACAAAAACATCAGAATACTGAACTTTTATTTAGTTTAGTTGTGAGATACAGTCTTATTCTCTGAAGTGTGGATTTGGTAAACGGGTTACTAATACATTAAAATTTAATCAGATAGTTTGTAAATCTTAAAGTTCAATTGAATGTAGGTATCATATATTTCAGTTATAGTAAAAAGATCATATGGACATCTATCTGTGAGCAAATCAAGAGAAAGAAATGTAACTTGTGTTCATTCTTACACTTCCTATTTCTAGCATAGCAGTATGCATGTTTAGGCATGAAAATGGTTGTGGACAGAAAAAAAAATTAGAGCATAGAAAGTATAATGCAGTAAATTACAGTCTCTGGGACAGATGATCCCCTACAGTTACAGAAGAGAGTGAAATTTGTATGAGTTATTGGATATAAGGAAAGTATTAGGGGAAAATGCAGCACTTAGATTATAAGATAGTGGAGGCAGAATAAATAATAAATTCAAAGATAAAAAATAGCAATTTAGAAACAGAAAATCGCTTGGTTAAAACAATGAACCCAGTTCAATGTATAATAATAAACACACTGACTGATGTGGAGTGGATTGATTATACAGAGGCATAATAAAAAATCAGGAAAATTTTTAAAGGTCTAAAATATTTTGGACATTTGAGATACTCAGTTTGATGCACAAATCAATGGAATGTAATAGCATGCCCGTACGAATAAAAATTACATAAAGATAATGTTATTTAAGAAAGGAAAATGTATACATGAGATAAATTTTGTTACCTCTTATATATAGCAGCTGAGAAAGTGGGTCCAGAAGTCAGAAAGCATGAATTAAAAATCAAGCTTTTTAATTACCTTGCTGTGCTCTGTTCTTTAATATATGATAAGTTGTAAAATAGGAAAATTAAAATACTATCTGTTAGGATTACTTTACATAAGTCCTTAATTTATAAACTACTTGGTTTCTCCCAAAATAGTCGGGGTACGTAGAATCACATAGGTATACACAGTTGTTCTCTTTTTGAGCATTGTTTTTCTTTACTTTACACTTTTTTATAGCTTAGATTTCTGAAATGCATTAACTTAGGGATGAAAACAATGGGTTAGACATAAAAAGCATTACTTAACAGCTAGACATATTTGACAAGTAACAGATAGGTTTAAAGAGTCTCTAAAGTGTCCTATACCTTACACTTAATAACTGGCCTTTCCCAAGACGTGCCAGTCAATCTTAAATTGTGAAATTTGAACAAGTTACCTTTGTTAAGAAAATTATGAATTCACATTCTCTCTGTGTGTGTGTGTGTGTGTCTGTGTGTGTGTGTGTCTGTCTCTCAGCCATTTCCAAAGGTGAAGTTGCACAAGCACAAACACTGTGGCCCTGGGAATATCATTCTTATTTTATAAATATGCGGAAAGAAATACTGCCTCTTTCTTTAATTTGGGCGCTTAGACTCTGCTAGTAGAACTTGTGAGTGGAGTCAGGCACAAATCTACTATTACTGCTTTTGGTAGGAAAGGAAGCCATTGCTTTCACATCTGTGAAAATCCCAGAAATTGAATCTTCAAGCCATTGACTTCTGAATTAAAAATCAATCTGGATCAGAGACTTGGAATGGTCCACATGGATTTAAACTCCAGTTGCACCATAGGAACCAAATATTTCCTTTGCTGTGTTGAAAATTGTGAGCTATGGTCTATGACAAATATCCTTTTGATTAAACACCCACTCACATTTGTCAAGGTTCTGTCAAGTGAAAATTTCAGATTCTAGGGGGACCCTTATCCTCCAATTATTTTGTTCAGAACATTTGGTGTTTTGATTTCTGGGAAAGTTTGCTTTCCTGCAGCATGAATGAGCCTTGCCAAGTACTGAGACGATTAGTACCAACAATAATAATTGAGCCATCATGCGAGGGGAACATTTGAATATGGATAGATTCTCAGTTCCTGCTTTATATATAAAAAAGAGAGCAAAATCTTCCGTGGAAACCAAGGAACCATCACAGCTGTGAAATTGCAATTTTGTCTTATTATTAGAAGTTTCAAGAAAATAAAACCTCAGCATAATAATCAAAGGTTTAGTATTGTAAAGAAAACTCATGTTATGATTCTGGGCATACTCACTTCAAATGAGTCACAAATTCCAAAATAAACGTATATTTTAGTAAATATTTATTGAATTAATGTTAAAGTAATTATAATTGCATAAAAAACGAAGAAACTCTCAGCTCCACACCAAGGTGTAGAGTATAATTTTAGATTCTTCTTGGCTTATTTGTATGTGGTAATTATTTTCAAGTAATGCCATTAAATTAGAAATTGACAGTCTGTTTTTGCTTGCATAAGAGTCATCAGTAATTTCTTGGGGCCACTTCCAAAGTTTCTAAGTATCTATTTCCATCAAGTATTTAAATGAAATAATTTTTAACTGTCTTTTCAGAAAAAAAAATAGCCGATCAGTATATTCACAAAGGCCAACAATGTATTTAGTCCTTTAACAAATAGTTTCTTATTCTGACTGTATGCAAAGGCTGTAGACAAGATGTATATAGTGAAGAGAGAATATTTTATGGCTTTGGCCATTATGGATGTAATATTCTGATAAGTGACATAGAAGTAACACAGTTATAATATTTACTTTAAAATAAGAATTATGAAATAGAAGTATACGATATCATGAGCATATACAGTCAAAAATTTGTTATGCTCTTGGGAATCAGCAAAGCTTACATAAGGGAATAATGATTGAACATTTTTGGGGCAGAGTCAGAGGAGGCACTCTAAATGGTGAATGTCGAATTTTTTTTTGAGGGCCCAAAGGAAGCAGAGGCATGGCAAAGTCAAGAAGCAAGCACTTTCACATAGTAAATGACATGAGAAGGCACGTTACAATGATAAAGAGCTTTTATATCACATTAGTAGCTTTCAATGATACCTCCTATATGATCAGTTCTTGCATTGCTATAAGAAATACCTGAGACTGGGTAATTTATGTCATATATATACACACTCATATAAGTCATATATATACATATATGTCATACATACATGTCACATATACACATATAATTACATCATATATACTTATGTGTGTCATATATACATATATAATTTTCATACATATGTGTATATATGTCATATATACATATATAATTATGTCATATATACACACACACACACACACACATATATATATATATATGGAGTTTAATTGGCTCACCGTTCTGCAGACTGTACAGGATACATGGCAGCATCTGCTTCTGGGGAGGCCTCAAGGAGCCTTTACTCATGACAGAAAGCTCTTACATGGCAGGAGCAGCACCAAGAGAGAATGAGGGAAGGTGTCACACACTTTGAAACAACTAGATCTTCGAAGCACTCATTCACTATACAGCACCAAGTGGGGACGGTGCTCAACCATCCATGAGAACTCTGCCTTCATGACCCAATTACCTCCCACCAGACCGCACTTCCAACACCAGGGATTACAACTCAGCATCAGATTCGGGTGGGGACACAGATCCAAACCATATCACCTCCTTAGATGCTTCCAGCAATGATAGCTATTCTCAGTAATCAGGGATTCCTCTTGTTTTTTCTCTATCTTAGGTAGTTTCATGAGGTTTATTTTACTATAACTATAGGTGGCCACAGTCCCTCCTTCTGCTTTGAGTACTGACAGCCTCTTATTCCTGCCTTGCCTGCTACAACAACTTAAGTGACAAGTTCAGTTCTCTTCCTTCTGGTAGTTTTGGAGAATTCACATTTGTCTTTTACTATGCTGCCATAATACTATAAATAAATTATCTAGAATTTTTTTTTCAAAACCTTACATTGACACATTGGGGCAGGCTTCACACACAATTTTGGGGGCTAAAAATTACATACACATATGTTTACGTTGGCACAGAAAGTGTGGCTACACAATATTAAACATAAACTACTTTCACAGCATTTAAAAATTGATAGATTTGGTAAAAGACCAAGAATAGCTAACACAATATTGACAGGAAAAACAAAGTCAGAGGATTGACACAACCCAACTTCAAGACTTACTATGAAGCTATATTACTCTTCAAGACTGCTGAAAGAACAGACAAACAAATGGAACAGGCTAGAGAGTGCGGAACTAAAACCACATATGAAGAGTCAACTGATCTTTGATAAAAGAGCAAAGAAAATACAATGGAGAACAGATAGTCTTTTTGACAAATTGTGCTGATGAAACTAGATAACCGCATGTTAAACACATATATACACATATGTATACATATAGACACAACACTTAACACCCTTCCCAAAAATCAATTAAGTGGAACATAGACTTACTTGTAAAATGAAAAATTATAAACTTCCTAGAAGATAACATACAAAAAAAACTAGATGGCCTTGGATATGATGACTTTACATACAATACCAAAGGCAATACGAATATTTGTAAAACTGGATTTCATTAAAATTAAAGACTTCTGCTCTGTGAAAGACACTGTGGAGAGAATAAGACAAGCCAAAGACTGAGAGAAAATATTTGCATAAGGCAAATCTGGGGAAAAAAAAACTTTTACTCAAAATACACAATGGATTCTTAAAACTTAACAATAAGGAAATGAACAGCTCAAATTTAAAAATTGGCAAAAATCTGAAAAGAAACTGCATCAAAAATATAAAGATGGCAACTAATCATATGAAAAGATGTTCAACATCATATGTCACTGGGGAATTGCAAGTTAAAACGAGTTACCACTACGCACCTATTTGAGTAGCCAGGACACTGATTATACCAAATACTGGTGACAAGGTGAAGCATTAGAAACTTCGTTTCATTGCTGGCGGGAATGCAAAATGCTACAGCCACACTGGAAAACAGTTTGGCAGAACTGCTCTGCAAAATGAAACATATTTTTAGTCATAAGTTGCAGCAATTGTACTCCTTGATATTTACCAAAATGCATTGAAACTTAAGTCCACAGAAACCTACACAGTAGTGTGTCTGGAATTGGTGGGTTCTTGGTCTCACTGACTTCAAGAATGAAGCCGCGGACCCTCGCGGTAAATGTTACAGCCGTTAAGATGGCGCGTCTGGAGTTTATTCCTTCTGATGTTCGGATGTGTTCAGAGTTTCTTCCTTCTGGTGGGTTCACGGTCTCGCTGGCTCAGGAGTGAAGCTGCAGACCTTTGCGGTGAGTGTTACAGCTCATAAAAGCAGTGTTAACCCAAAAAGTGAGCAGTAGCAAGGTTTATTGCAAAGAGCAAAAGAACAAAGCTTCCTCAGGGTGGAAAGGGACCCGAGCGGGTTGCCCCTGCTGGCTCGGGCAGCCTGCTTTTATTGTCTTATCTGGCCCCACTCACATCCTGCTGATTGGTAGAGCCGAGTGGTCTGTTTTGACCCGGCGCTGATTGGTGCATTTATAATCCCTGAACTAGACAGAAAGGTTCTCCACTTCCCCACCACATTAGTTAGATACAGAGTATGGACACAAAGGTTCTCCAAGGCCCCACCAGAGTAGCTAGATACAGAGTATCCATTGGTGCATTCACAAACCCAGAGCTAGGCACAGGGTGCTGATTGGTGTGTTTACAAACCTTGAGCTAGATAGAGTGCCGATTGGTGTATTTACAATCCCTGAGCTAGACATAAAGGTTCTCCAAGGCCCCACTAGAGTAGCTAGATACAGAGTGTCGATTGGTGCATTCACAAACCCTGAGCTAGATACCGAGTGCTGACTGGTGTATTTACAATCCCTGGGCTAGACATAAAGGTTCTCCACGTCCCCACCAGACTCAGGAGCCCAGCTGGCTTCACCCAGTGGATCCCGCACTGGGGCTGCAGGTGGAGCTGCCTGCCAGTCCCGCGCCGTGCTCCCGCACTCCTCAGCCCTTGGGTGGTCGATGGGACTGGGCGCCGTGGAGCAGGGGACGGCGCTCATCGGGGAGGCTCCGGCGGCACGGGAGCCCATGGAGTGGGTAGGAGGCTCAGGCATGGAGGGCTGCATGTCCTGAGACCTGCCCCGCGGGAAGGCAGCTAAGGCCCGGTGAGAAATCGAGCGCACCGCCGGTTGGCTGGCGCTGCTGGGGGACCCAGTACACCCTCCGCAGCCGCTGGCCCGGGTGCTAAGCCCCTCATTGCCCCGGGGCCAGCAAGGCCGGCCAGCTGCTCTGAGTGCGGGGCCCACCAAGCCCACGCCCACCCGGAACTCCAGCTGGCCCGCAAGCGCTGCGCGCAGCCGCGGTTCCCGCTCGCGCCTCTCTCTCCACACCTCCCTGCAAGCTGAGGGAGCCGGCTCCGGCCTTGGCCATCCCGGAAAAGGGCTCCCACAGTGCAGCGGGGGGCCGAAGGGCTCGTCAAGTGCCGCCAAAGTGGTAAGCCCAGGCAGAGGAGGCGCCGAGAGCGAGCAAGGGCAGTGAGGACTGCCAGCACGCTGTCACCTCTCAGTAGCTTTATTCATAATTGCTAAAACTTGGAAGCAACCAAAATGTCCTTCAGTAGGTGAATGGATAAACAAACTGTGGTTCATCCAGACAATGAGATATTACTCAGTGCTAACAAAATGATCTATCAAGTCATGAAAAGATATGGAGCAACTTTAAATGTGTATTACTAAGTGAAATAAGCCAATCTAAAAGGCTATATACTTTATGATTACAACTATATGAAATTAGTGAAAAGGCAAAACTATGGAGACAGTAAAAAAACATCAGTGGCTATCAGGAGTTAATCAAGAGGAAAGGATGGACTGGTGGCCGCCAAGGATTTTTAGAGCAACAACACTATGCTGTGTGATACCATAATGACAGATACATATAATGCATATAACAGATATGCATAAAGGTGGATACATTTTCTCAAACTCAGAATGTACAACACCAATAGAACTATGGGCTTTGGTTCATAATAATACCTCAATGTAGGTTTATGGATTGTAACAAATTTACCACTCTGGTGGGGGATGTTGATAGAGGAGGAGGCTGTGCATCTGTGCTATACCTCTACTTCCTTTGGGCCCCTTGATAGAGGGGAAGGCCGTCCAGTATATGGGAAATCTGTACTTTCCACTCAATTTTGCTGTGAATCTGAAACTGCTCTAAAAATGATAGTTTATTTAAAAATAAGGAAATAGTTTAAAAAGCAAACTCCCCCTTTCCAGTGGAAAAAATAGATTTCCAAAAACTATTTATACTTTTCTTTGTGAAAAATATGACAGTAATAGATTATCATATAAATCAGCAACTGAGTGGTACACTCTGTTCCCATTTGATACATGCTCTCCAGTTCATCACATTCCAACATTTTCAGTGGATCTTGAATATGGAGGCCAAATATTAGATGCCATTTAGTCCACTTAATTCTATTAAGGAATCTGTGTCCCATCTGGGCAATTACACTGATGACCCTGACAACGTGGATACAAGTTTCGTCTTACTCCTAACTGCATTCCCATTTCTCTTATATTGTATGGTGTATCTGTTAACTCTCTCTTCACTCTGTTTAATTCTTATACTATTCTGTTTTTCATTGTAATTCATGTTGATATTATAATTTAGCTTATCAATGCCTTCCAATATTTTAGTATAGAATAGATCACTTATTGTAGTGAGCACTGGTATACAGTGAATTTGATAAAAGGTGTTAATATCGCTTCACAGTCTCTCTGCACTCCCATTGGCTGCTTTGTAGGTGAAAGTCTCTATGACGTACCAAATACAGCAATATTCCTTGATAATTTTATAGTCTTCCAAAGACAAATAAATAAGTTAATTTTAAAAGTAACTTTGGACTATGCTACCTTTTATATTTTTAACGTGCCTTTTCTCATAAATAAAATACAAATGTCTAATATTAAATATTCAATGATTATGTTCAAAACCAAAAGTGATATCTTTCTTATATAAATGATCAAATATAGAATCACAATAAATACATTGGTATTTATTAACAAATTAATAACAAATTGGTAACTGGGATCAAAGATCTGGCTTCAAACCTGGAATTCTGAAGTCAGAACTTTGCTGTAATGGCAGATAAGGTAAGAATGCATTATAAAATAACAACCTGCTCTTTTCAATTTTTCCTAGATTAAACATTTAATCATATAGTATTTCTTATTATGAAGGTTTTCATGAAATATTTTGTTCTTTAAGAGAAGAAAAAGAAAATATAATACAAATAGAAATATAATTAAGATGAAACACACTATGCTATTGTATTTATTTTGAATTTGGTTATAATTCTATGCATATTAATTAAATACTAGCCTAACAAATACATAACGTTGTTCCAATAATAAATGAACCATGATTAGCATTACTTGTAATTTGGTAATTTCAAATCTAATCTATTCATTAGTGTCTCTGATACTCGTTGTCAAACATTATTACTCTCTTTTAAACTGGCTTTTCAAAATGAACATTTAAAAAACTATTATTACTGCTACTATTATCACTACTACTGCCCTGACTTTTGTTTTTAACTAACTGCTATATTGCCGTATGTTCCAGGTATGTACACATATTTCTGATTTGTGTGCCTTTAAGCTGCAGTAATGATATGTCATGTTTGAAAATGGTTGCATGTATCTCAACTAGGGCTAAAATTAAAAGCCACTAAGAATTTCTTACGTAACTTTTAAAAGGGCTTTCAAGATATGTTCAGATTGTTTAGAATCCCTAATGTCTTTAGATTCAAGTCATCAAAATGGAAACAGGTATTTTTCTAAATGTATTCTAGGCATGAAATCAAGACAACATATTCTAAGAGAAACAAGACAAATTGTACTTATTTTTTAAGGCTATGGATTACATAATCTCAATTATTTTCATTAAGTCATGATTCTCTGAAGTGTTTACTTCCAGTAGCACTCTGTGATCATATTTGCAAAGTGATCAGATGAATAAGTGTAAAGTTTTTGTCTATTTTAAGTGATTAAACTCTTACATTTTATCCTTTAGATCAAAGTTCCCAAGGACAATTTTATTGCATATACAAAACTGTTTTCTTATGGGAAATAAAGTAACAAAAATAAGATCACTTTGAAAAATTCACCCATATCTGAAACTTGTGATTGAGTTCTTACTTCCTTTGCATGCCTCAACGTTTATAGGAACCGATACATTATGAAACAATCCTTTTGGGATATAAGTAAATCCTCTAGCTCAGCACAACCCGTGAAAATCCTGGACTGTTAGATATATGCAATTCTTTTGTTCTTTCTTCTCAGCAGTTATCCCTACTGATATAGTCAGTGTTTCGTCTCAGCATGAAATAACATCAGATAACGCTGCACTCTGAAAAGTAGATAAAATGAGGACTCTCAAATGAGAATGAATTAGAAATGTCCCCACAGTAGCAACCAGGAGTTAAAAACATGAAACTGACAAATGTACTACAGAGGGCGTTTACAAAGAGTTTTCCACTTCGACTTCGTATTCTTCACAGAGATTATTAGTACTGGAAAGTGTCAGACAGCAAATGATAAACCTGGCCATGACAGATTTATGATTTGAAGCAAAACCAGCTGTCTAGTAGATATCCGTCTGATGACAGCTTTTAAATATAAAAACAAATAAGCAAGGCATTTTCTCAAATTGTCTCAAAATTATCTGTTTCACTGGATGGGTGGATGTGGGAGGGGGTCTTATCTTTTACTTCACTGTGATAGTGATAGAATTTACAGAGAACACATTTTTTCAAATATCTGAGGAGGAAGTCACGAGAATACTTTGTAACATATAAAACCTTTTCTGTTTAATATTTATTTATATAACAAACTATTTTCCTGAAGGACACACAATTTGTTATGAGTCTCTTAAAAAATTTATTAAGTTTCCTCTTGAATGAAACTTACTTATTTTAACCCTTTCGAATAAAGAAAGAAAGAAACTGAAAACCAAAAAGATTCTTTTTGGTGTATACATTTTATAGTTTTTTTCTTCCTGAAATCACTGTTATTATTCATATATTTTCTTCATAATACAAAAATGTTCAAGTTTCTGATTAATCTTCTTTTTCAGTAAGTTAAAAATTTGGGTTCCATCATGGCAAAGGTAGTCAAGTAGCATAGCATATATCAGCTTAGAGGATGAGTTTATTAAATTCCTACTAGGATCAGATGCTGTTCTAAACTTAAACTGGAAGAGTAACACTTATACATGTGTGCACACACACACACATACATACACACAATTATTTTTTCTTCTCAGATGTTTTTTAGAATTATACAAAATTAAGGCAGCATTGCAATTAAATGTCTAGAATAATACTATAAAACAAGCACATAGTATTTTGGCAGACAAGCATATTAGTAATAATCTGGTGTAGGACAGATGAGGGAGTACATTCCACAGAATGTGAACGATAAGCTGATACATAAAGTATATAGAGAGTTCACAAATTAAGGTGAGTGGAGTAATCAAGTAAACATCCTTCAAATCAACTTATCATATGAAAACTTTATAACAAATATAATTATATAACATATCATATCATATTGCATCCATTTCTCTAAACATTATAAGCCAAACAAATTCTCTAGATGTACTCAATTACTATATCGTCATCATTTATTTAGTAACTACCATAGGCCTCATATCATGTTCTCTACATTGTTTTTATCTGATGGCAAGATTAAGAAATAGATATTTTTTTCACTTCAGAAAAAAAAAAATGAGGAGGCTCAGCGTCATTGAAATCAAATGTCTTTTAAATGGCCTATATGTCAAACTCCAAAACTCAGAATCGTAAGCACAATCCTACCCTTATTACTCTTCTTTGGCACTGTGTAGATACAGGGACCCAAGGATCTCATAGTTCTTAGCAACAATTTTACTTAATAGACTTTCACTTTTTCTGAAATTACATGGAGCACATTTAAATGGGCTACTGTTTCCAGAAACTGGACATGGTAACTATGACATTATATTTTTTTTCTCCAGCTTACTCGTTAGTTATTAACCAGGAAACTATGTCTCTGCCATTGCATACTTGTTTCTGAAGTACGTTTAAAATGTTTTCTTCATGGAAGAACTAATTCGTAGTTCTAGCAGCTAGCAAAAACTCCAAAATGTTTAAATCTGATACTGTAGTGAAGAATCATGCCAGTGGATTTGGTTGCTATTTACAGACGCAACCTTTCAGAATCTGGCTTTGCGATATTAGGTATAGGCTTATATACATCTATTGTTTTCTGGGGAAAAAGTGCTTCTCATAGGGCCTGTTTAAGTGAATAAATGGCTTGAATATCAGGAGTAGATACCTAAGAGATTGGAAGTTAGTAATTTAGAAAAGATCTTTATTTCTGACAAATTCAAGTAAAGCATTTTAGTTTGAATTATTTGATAAATAAGCTAAAAGCACAAGAGAAAAAATTAAAGAACGCTTTTGGAAATTCTTGTTATATTTGTATGTGTGACAGACCAAAATTCATCTAGTTTTGTTCAAAACTCACAAATATTTGATAATGAATCTTTTCCTTGAGGGTTAAATGCAAAGCCAGACTTCTGCTGGCAAGGTCCTCTGGTAAACCTTAAAATGCTCAAATCATGATTTTACTGTCTTCAAGATTTCTACTTCTTCACCTAAACACAATATTTCTAAGGGTGTAGACAGGCCCATGAAAGTGAACAAGAAAGAGGGATTATTATTTTATAGCAGTTATAAATAGAGGTTTGGGGAATAGTGAATACCTGCCCCAAGAAATCTATAGATTTTTTGCCTATTTTTTTAAAAGACTGATTCTTTCTCTCCCTCTGCTCTCTTTCCCCATCCTGTCCCTCTTTCTCATGTACATGCACAGATTTTGCTGGAAATTATTTGGTGAATGAAAGGACTCGTGAAAGACCTAAGATGCATTAATAGTTTTCTATTCATATTCAGAAGGAAATTATATATTGTACTTTAGGACATTAAGAATAGAAATAATTGCCAATTAAGACATTAAGATGTGTTTAAATATATTTCAATAAAATACAGTATTTAAATGCCATTTCACATTTTTGTTGACGATCCTGATGTTATCCTGGCCTCCTTTTAGCTCCAGCTCAGTCCTTTGCATTCTGCAAAGTATGTTGCATAAGTGCTCCCCGTCCTCTCAGAAACCAGCGAGATCCATCCCAGAGAGTATATTATATATTCTCACTTTTAAAAATTAAAAACTGAAAGTAGTTATTTATTTGTACATCCACCAAACACAGTGAATCATAGATCTATTCAGGAAAGGGCAGACTATTGACTGGCTCCTCCTTACCTTGCAGGCTTCTCATTTCATAGGAAGGAATGGCTGCCCTTGGAGGATTTCTTCCTGAGCCTCCACAGGGATCTCCTTTCTTAATGCATTCCTATAAACCATGTTGTGTGGGTAATGAGTCTCTCTCCTTGCTTTCCTTCTTCATCTTTGAATTTTATTCATCTCTGCTTTTATTGATGTTTATACCCTTGATATATTTATGAAATCAATCTCCTGTCCTTCACCTTCAGATTATAGTTGGACAGTGAACCCTCTCCTTGAGATCTCAATATCTACTTCTAGTAGACTAGGTTATCAAGCACTATTCTTGATTTGTAACTGTATTCTTCTCCAAGAAGTAATGTCTTTTGTTTGCCTTTTCCTCCCACGATGAAACAATGTAATCAATTTTTGATATTAATATTCACAATGATGGCAATATAAAATGCAAAGTATAAACCCTTTTTAGAAAGTGATTTGACAGCAAATATGGAGAACTGATGTTTTCATATATTTTGACTATAGGGAAAGGATTCCAAGACAATTATTCAATTTAGAGCAAAGGCGCAGTACCTGAAGATATCCATTGCAATTTCATCTCCAGTGGTAAAGATCTAAACGCAACTTGCTGTTAAGCAATATTATATGGTTAAGATGATTATGTTACATCAATTAAATGCATTTGGTTTGTTCATTTAAATAATACCTATCAAGACGATGCAAAAATGCAAAAAGAATTTATGTTATAACTCCCACATAAGAAACATAAACACATACATATATGCATAGATACACACACATATATGTATATATATAAATAGTAGACTCTATAATGGCATATTGGAAAAAGTAAATAATTGTTTTACTAGAGTCTAAGTGTGATTAATCAACTTTTAATTTCAATTTTTGTTGGTATATTTTTATGTATGCATATTGAATAAAACAACACATACAATTTGGAAAATAACTTTGGAAAAACAGTTATTAAGTAAATATTAATAAAAAATATGCATGTTGAACAATGTCTGCAAAGTTTATCATCTAAAACATATTTATAAAATAGCAACAAACATACAAAACAGACAACTAAATCTTAACTACTGCATTTAGGCATGAAATACATTTATCTTAAGATATCAGAATCTCTACAAGATTATTAATAATACACATTCTTAAGAAGTTTGCTGTTTTATTTAAGAATTGTGTTTGTTTATTTGAACCATTTTTTCGTCAAATTTTGATGTAATAGAACAAGTGTTCAATAGATTTGTTGGTGAAATATCTACCATAGTAGAGTTTCTAAAGCCTGTTTGTTGTATCCTCTTGAAAAAAATATGACACATTTATATTAAAAATGGAGCATACAATTGTATCTGGTATACAGACTTGCTTACATGTCTTGATTTTCTACATAAATTTTGAAGTTTCCTTACACCGGATATAAAATCTGAAGCAGATGCCGTTATATAAATGCTTCCTGAATGGCTGCTATGGGCCAAAAATTTCCAAATTCTATTTATTCAGTGGTAAATAAGACAGACAAAATACATGCCATATGAACCTTACATCCTACTGTAGGAACAGAAAATACAGAAATACACAAGTACATAAATAATATAACTTTAGAGAGTAGCAAGTACTATGAAAAATACAACTACAAAACTTATAGAGTTGGTTCTCTTTTGGTCTTAGAATCAATAAGCTAAAAGCATATCAAGTAATGATCATACATCAAACAGAAGTACTATTACAGCCAAAAGAATATTGCAGGGGCTTAGAATATCTTTCTTTTTCGCTAGTAGATTACTGATCAGTTCTGTCCTAACTCTGCTTATAACAAAATTGACATTCATACACAAAAAGGAAAACACAAACATTTAAGGTTATAAAATTTAAAATGTCTGTGAAATTAAAGTAGGAAAAAGTCCTTAATAAAGTTTTAATCAGTAATTTTAATATATCTTAAAATATTACAACTGTGAATCATTAATGTGCGCATCCTATATTAGAGTAGATATGAGAAGAATTATGCATCTTACAGTTTGATTAATGTTTTAATAGTTCCCCTATTTTTCATTGGTTAATAGTTTATAAATAATCTTATATCTAACCCTGTCTTTGAACTTATTGTGAAGAACTGCATTATTCAGTTGACATTGAATAATATGTTGTGTTATAAATACTTCATTTTAATAGACACAAAATAGATCCTATCTTTACAGGTTTTATATATAGCATTGCCTCATATTTGTGTAGCTCAAATGTATCATGTAATGATATGTTGTGTTTGCATTTTTATTATGACTTAAAAAATACAGGCTATAATGGTGCTATGAAACTCTAATACAGGAACTTGGTGAGAGGACCAGTTCAGGTTGGTGGTGTGAGTAAAAATTTTTGAGGGCAAATTCTCTGAACTTGAATCCCAGACTTGACATTTAAATCCTGAGTAAATCTGATCAATGTCTCAAATTATTTGTACCTCGATTTTCTCAATTATAATATGGATAATATGCTAATACCTACCTCACAAGTTATTGAATGAGTAATGTTAACACATTACTAAAGAACTTAGAATATATGGTGTAGAGTAAGTGCTACATATGTCTTAGTAATTATTATTCTTTATTTCATTCTGAGTGTCTGAATGTCTGAGTGTCCAAGGGGAATTATAAATAGTACTTTGTCATGGTCAAAATATAGAGTTTGCATATACTGGAAGAATGACAGGGTGAGGAACAAACCTGGTAAAATTGACCAGGGTCAGATTATGAATGCTATAGTAAAATACTAAGTCACAATAGAAAGTATACAATTTTGGGGGAGAAAAGAGAAAATACACACACACACTCCTATATAAATACACACACATGTACGTTACACACACACCCCTATATGAATACACACACACATACATTACACACACACACATATACATATACATAGGTGATGTTATCTAGTGGAAAGTTGTTTATAATACTTAAAAATTAAGTAATAATTCTGTCATATCTTTTATTATTGTTAATACATATTGTACAATTAAGTTTCTACATAGAAAGGACAACTATAGCTGCTACATACCTATAGGCAAATAAAGAAATGAAGAATTTCTTTATAAAAATGGAAAAATAAATAAACTTGCCATAATGTGATGGTTAAAAGGCTACAGACTAAAAAATTGAAACAAAGCTGCTAAAATGGTCCAGTAAATGATGAGATCATAAATAGGGCCAAGACTTGAAGTGATAAAAAGGGTGATAGTAGAGACATTTCAAGAGAGCATGGCTAGGACATAAGATCTTACATGTTCTTGCATCCTCAGCACTCAGCAAAGTGCATAATACATGCTCATTAAATTTTAGTATCATGATGAATTATGAGCATTGAATATTCTAGTAGAGAAGAAAGAGAAAAAAATATTAGAGGTAAACTGCGGTTTCTTCTTCAGTTTTTTCTTGGGTATTTAGGAGGCTAATGATGCCAACTTAGATTTTGAACAAGGCAGAAGAGAAAGCTTTGTAGCAGGAACAGGAAGTGACACCACTGAGTTTCAGATAAATTTGAAACCACATGAATAAGCGTATCAATGTGATACATTTACTATTCATTGTTCTCTTTAAGTAGCTCATTAAAATTACTCTACTTCACTGAGCTAAATTAATTTAATTTAGCAATGTGTTGGCAATATAAGTCCTCCAGTAGTTTAGCCCTTTACTATGTAGGTTAGATATATTTTGTTAACTAATTTAAATTCGGTGAATACCCATTTTAATGAAACATAGTATAAAGTGCTGTAGGAAACCTGCTTCTGATGGTAGAAGAAGAAAGTTAGGAAGCAGAGAAAGGGAGGAAGAAAATTTCTTTTGAGGACTATGCCTTTAGGAATGAGCTAGAAAGGACCAGAAGATCAGAGATGGCAGAGGAAAAGAGGACCACATGGGTTTTAAGAAGGTTACATTTTAAATGTAGCATGGAATAGGATTAAAATGAGGATAACAGAATTTTCTAGCTTCTGCACTTATTTTTGTAGTTTTTTTCTTTTCTTTTTTTTTCCTTAAATTAAATAAAAGGCTGAATTTCACTTTGATCCACTAAAAAGCTAGTTAATGATTATAATTTAGATGCTAGTGTAAGGCAATAGCTATTTATACAAATTATTACCCTGAGCACCTGCTCCAATTTTTCATGTATTATGCTAACAGTGTTTTTTTGTCTTAATTAAAAACGTTAATTAGTGGTGATATAAACAGCAAAAGAAGAGCTGGTAACATATGCACAAGAATTTTACAATATGTGCATAACTTTTTCAAATTGATAAACTAAGCATGAAAGCATCTAAAACACTTACAAACAGTTGCAAATTTTCAAATAAACCTGAGATTGTTCCCTGAACATTAGACTGGGTTAACATATGATTGTTCTCTGCTTTCACATATTTTACTTCTTGCCAAATTATTGCACATTTATGAAATAGGAACGCTGCTATCTCCATTTAAATGCATTACATTTGGATGCCTAGCATGCTTTTCCAGCATGTTTTTACATTTTGAAGTTTGCTGATCATAACTTATCCCAAAACCACTTCCTAGAATATTTGGAAATTTCTCCTTCACAAATCCACCACTAAAATTTTGGCAGGTATTTACGTTGATTACTAGTAAGGATGAGGAGAACGGAAAGTGGAAAGTTGATTTCCAAAGGTGTAAATAATCTTTTGTCCCTTATCCTTTCAGGGAATAATTCACAGGTGAAAGAATCATTGTGATTTTTAATACATTTTACATAGGGGGTCGTGTAATTCTGCCCCCTAAAATACATTAGAGTTTTTGTATTGCACTTTAAATATCTTAAGACATGTTTCCCACATTAGACCAACCTATTAGAAAATTTCTGCCTGTTTTATTATTAAAGCAAACAAAAATGTTGGCAACTGAATAATTCAGCTAAAAGGTAGGGTGTAGGGGGAGGGATTAGTTTTCTTATTTACATAATGCCTGACTTTTATATATTTGATATGTTTGCAGTGGAACAAATCACAATTTTTTATTTCTTTAAAAGAGTTGAAACCCTATGGCATGTAATAAAAATTGGATAATTGAAAGAATGAAGCTGGGCACAGTGGCATGCTCTCATTGTTCCAGCTACTCAGGAGGCTGAGCCAGGTAGATCACTTGAGACCAGGAACATGAGGCTGCAGTACATGATTATAGCACCTGAGAATAGCTGATACACCTCAGCCTAGACAACAAAGAGAGACTCCGCCTTTAATAATAATAGAAATAATTAATATGGTAATTCACTGTTATTTCTTCAATAATATTCTCTTTATCTCTTACAGCCGTTTAAGGGGAAATATAAAACTATACAATCAATAAGCTTCAAATGTATGAAATTAAATGATCAAATTAACATATGGGCCCTTTATAAAACAGAAATAGCCCATCTTCTTGGAAACAGTGTGGTCTAATTGGAAGCACACTGGAAATTAGGAGATCAAATCTTCAGTTCCCTCATTTTACCTTGGCTGATTTCTTCTAGTCCACTGGTTTCTGATCAAATACTACATTCTTGGAGAGAATCTTCTTAATAATCCAGGTCACCGTGATATCCTTTTACCTATACATACATACACAACCCTGGCATATACTTACTATCACATTTTTTAAAACTTTTCTTTGTAGCCCTTTCGACTTATAAAATCGTTATATTTATTTTTTGCCTGGTTTATTAAAATGAGATATCCATAACAGCAAAGACCTAATCTGCTCTTGTTCTGCTACGTTTTCAGTTGATAGAACAATCCCTGGACCCTAACTGAATACTCCGTTTTCAGTTGATAGAACAATGCCTGGACCCTGACTGAATGCTTCTGTAGAATGACAGAACTGTCAGCAAGTATTGATGAAGAAATAGAAGCTGACTGATAGTGGAATTGGATAGATTCCTCTTGACCTTGTTGATTTACCCCAGGAAAGGTTTAGATTAGTCACAAATTAAAGAAAGTGCTGTAGAATCCTACAGTCCTTTACCTTTGCTTGAATAACTGTTGTTTTTTTCCAGTTATGAACTTTAAAACATAACATTCACATCATTCTTATCATTGGCTAACCCAAAGTTAAGAGTAATTGCAACTATAAGAATCATGAATCAAAAAAGATCTGAACAAATACAACAAGGAACTGCATATAGCAAGATGGCATAAAATAGAAAAAGGAATATAAATGGCTTTACAATTGAGCTTTAATGTGAACATTTCCAATTTATGTGGGGGACAAGTACACACACACACACACACACACACACACACACACGCTCATTTGCCAAACACATACATTAAAAATGTAGCTATATACAAATTTTTATTGAAAATGTATCTAATATAATGTTCTTTCATATACAAGGAGAGAAAGAGAGACTGCATGTATATAATCTAATCCATGATGCACTGTGTATATCTAAGTCACAATTTCTAACTTCTTTATAGCACACCATGGTGTCATCTGCCGCATTTTTTCTATTCACTCTGTAGATGATTGACAGTCAATTTGCTTCCAATTCATTTTCCTGGCTAAGAACACTGCTGCAATGAATAACCTTGCACCTATCCCCATATGGAGATTTCCAGAATGAGTGCCAGTCCCTGCAATCTTACCAGCAGTGAAACTCACATTCCCGCTAACACTTGGCATTTTCCAGCTTTTTTGATTATTGCCAATCCAATAGACAAAGCCACATCTTATTGTTATTCTAACTTGCTTCCCTCTGCTTAATAATACTTTTGAATTTTTTAAATATATTCATTAGTTTTGGTGACTGCTTCTGGCTAATTTTGTATTTTTAGTAGTGATGGGCTTTCATCATGTTGACCAGGCTGGTCTCAAACTCCTGACCTCAGGTGATCTGCCCGCCTCGACCTCACAAGTAAACTGACTTTTTATTTCTTTTGTACATTTTTTGTACTTGCATTTTGTCTTTCTCTTGTCGATTCAGAGAATCTCTCTGCCTATTCTAAAGTTGCATCTCTTGTTATTTTAGACTTGAGTATTTATTATATTTTGTCGTATAACTTTTAACTCTGACCATGCTCACACTCAATGAGGAGAAATATAACATTGTTATGAAATTATAAGAATCATGTTTAGCATTATTTTGGTGCATTTGAAAGTTTAGGAACATCTTTGCCACCTTAGGTCAGAAATTTATTCCGTGTTTTTGTTAATTATATATTGTAAGTCTTTAAACCAACTGGAATCCATTTTTATGTGTGCCATTAGGAAGAAATCTAATATTACTATTCCCTTTATGCTAATTCGGTTTTTCTAACACTATACACCCAACTATCTGACATGTCTTCAACATATGAAGTGTTGATGCTCACTTCGGAATATTATAAATTTTCGTTTTTATTTCTATCTATGCAAGCACTCTATTTTCTCCAAGTTTTTAAATATCTTTAGTTAATACAGGTTATTATTACTGTTGTTGTTGCTGTTATCATGATTGTGACTTTGAAGTACTAAAATATTTTTTGGCTCTCCAGGCAGGCCCCTTCTTTATTATTTTCTAATGATGTTGACTTAGCTACCCATAGTTTTGAATTTCTTTGTATGTTATATGTATACCAATGTTAATTTATAAAGGTTTTAAAAATTAAATTGTTAGTGTGATTGCATTGGAATCATAGATTACTTGGTGAAGATAAGACATCTTACATCAGGTTATCTCTTGTAAGAATATGGATTATTTCCCCATTTATTTGGGTCAGTGCAATTTTACTCTCTCAGAACATTTGGCAATATCTAGAGATATTTTTGTCAAAACAGAGTGGATGCTACTAACATAGAGGCAAGAACGCCAAACATCCTATGACGCACAGGGCTGTCCTCCATGACAAAGAATTATCTGGTCCAAAAAGTCAATGGTGCTGAGGTCAAAAAACCCCAATTTAGATTAATTTATCTCTCTCTCTTATTAGCATATTAAAATTTACTCCACAGACTGCCTAATTATTTTCAGTAACACAATTCCTAGACATCTCACATTTTTACTGGCTCTTGTGTATCACATCTTACTCTCATTTGTATTTCTATCATATTATTGCTGCCATAGAAAAATGAACCTGGTGGGCCACGGTGGCTCACGCCTCTAGTCCCAGCACTTTGAGAGGTCAAGACGGCAAATCACTTGAGGTCGGGAGTTTGAGACCAGCCTGGCCAACATGTTGAAATCCTGTCTCTACTAAAAATACAAAAATTAGCCAGGGGTGGTGGCACGTGTCTGTAATCTCAGCTAGTTGGGAGGCTGAGGCAGGAGAATTGCTTGAACCCGGGAGGTGGAGGTTGCAGTGAGCGAAGATCACGCCACTGCACTTCAACCTGGGTGGCAGATCAAGACTCTGTCTTAAAAAAAAAAAAAAAAGAAAGAAAAGAAAAAAGAAAAAAAGGAAAAGAAAAAAGAAAAATGAACCTAAGTTGAACATGGAAATAAAACTAAGTTTTGGTTTCATTTCTATAGCCTTGTCAAAATTTTAATTACTTCCAATAGCTCATTTATTCTATTGGATTTTTTAGGAGATTCATCTTCAGATGATATATTGAATTTCTATTTTGTTATATCTTATTAATAAACAAACAAGTATTTTATTTGGCTGAGGCATTGATTACAATGTAGTAGTATTAATATTGAACAATATTTTCTTATTCCTGATATTACAGAGAATATACATAAAGTTTCCTTTAAGTATAATATATATACTTTTAGGTTGTAAATTTTGATAAATAAATGTCAACTTTTATATGCTTAAGAAGTCTCCGTTCTATGAAGCATTTTTTATCACAAATAGGTGATGAACTTATGTGTATTATTGTAGTTTTCTGCAACAGCTAATGAAACAATATGGTTTAATGCCATTAATCTGTTAATGTTACTGACTATCAGAATGTATTGGTGAAAATTGTTTCTGCTGTTGAAACTTTCTCATATTCCTGTAATAAAATTTCTTTAACTATAAACTGTATCTATTGTGTACTTTTAGAAATGGTAACTTACTGCTTTGCTTTAAATTTTAGCATCTGCGTTCCTCAGTAAAATGGTCTTCTATTTGTTTTTATTTATGCATTTCTTTGCTTGTATGTTTGTTTGTTTTGTCCTGGATTGGTGTTGGAAACATGATTAAGAGGGCCTTATTAAACGAACTGATAAAAGTGTAAAACAAAAATGGCACAACTGACTAAAAAAAGGTAACTCTTCCTTGAAAGTTTAATGAAAATAGCTCTTAAAGCTGTCTGGTTTTGACATTTTTGAATGAAGTTCTTGAGTGCTTACTTTGTCTTTGTTAACATGTATTATTATTTATGTTTTATTTGTTTCTTTATTTTCCATATAAGTAATATAATAACTGTGATCCACAGGTTTTGACAGAGAGTGTTATCATAAACATTCAGTTCTAAGTATTTCTTAAATTATTTTTAATCTAATGGTGCCTCGTAACATGTTATTTTGTCACCGAACACATGGTCTTTAAAGTTATTCTACCATTAATTTCTAATTTTATTGCATTATGACTTTCAATAGATATTTATTAAATATCTGCTTACGCCAAAATGTTGACATGGTCACTGTTGTGACAGGACATCTTACATTCCATGGAGACAGACAGCAAACAGGTACCATTGTGGCAATGGCTGCCACACTGAATGGTCCAAGAAGACCTACGTGTGGTCTAGACATTTAAAATGAGAACTAGAAGCTAAAAAGAGGTAAATGTAAAGTCAGATTAAGAACTGTTAAACAGGCCAGGTGTGATGGCTCAGGCCTGTAATCCCAGAACTTTTAGAAGCCAAGGCAAGCAAATCATTTGAGGTCAGAAGTTTGAGACCTGCCTGGACAACATGGTGAAACCCCATCTCTACTAAAATACAAAAATTAGTCAGGCATGGTGATGCATTCCTGTAGTCCCAGCTACTCAGGAGGCTAAGCACGAGAATTGCTTGAACCCGGGAGGCGGAGGCTGCAGTGAGCTGAGATCATGCCACTGCACTTTTGCCTGGGCAACAGAGTGGGACTCCATTCCTGCCCCCCATAAAAAATAAAAAAAGAACCATTCAACACACACACACAAAATGTCATTAAGCTGAGAAGAGCTAACTTTATTTGAAGAACTCTAAAACTAAATATTAATTAATGCCCAAGCTAAAAGAAAATGGGAATGGGATGAAATTGAAAAGGTATTAGTTAATATCATCTTTCATAGTTCACTATACATGTGTACTAAGTGTAGAAGAAGCCATTGAAAAGCTAAGTGCAAATAAAAAAGTAAAATGTTTTCTATTTTAAAAACTTTGTTTTAACTGCTGCTTTTTGATAGACATCAAGATGCACTGCCAGATCACCCTTCAAGGAAAAAAAAAAAAACAAAAATCCCAGCTGCTGGTATTGCAGTCAGCGCATAGCTGCCACTTGTCAGGGTTTTCAGGGTTTTCAGGGTTTGCCTCAGGGACAGAAAGACCCCTCATCTGAGGTTATATTCTTTCCAGGGAAGCCCATAACCCAGGGACAGAAAGGCCTAGACATTTCAGTCACCAAGGGAGAGCACCAATGTACAATATTTCCTCCAGATGTTCCTGTTTCTCAAGTGTGTGTTGTCCCTGTGTTGCAGTTCAACTTCATCTATGAAGTTTCCTTTCTCCTGCTTCTTTTCAAAAATATGCATCCCTAGTAAACACCTTACATCCCAAACTCTGTGTTGGTATCTGTTTTAAGGAAACCAACGTGTACTTCGATTGAATAATGGAGTGTAGAGGGCAACAGTATATTAGGAGATGAGTAGAACAATCTTGGTTAGAAAGATGGAGGCAGGTACACGCTACCGATCTACTTAACTGAAATTCACAGTTCTCAATTCTAAAAATTGCTATTTGGCTTCAGAGAAACTTTGACTCAAACTGTTAATCTATGTTTAACTAAATGATAACTTGTATCTTTGGTTTCTCCTCAGAGCTAGTGATGTATGTTTGCAACATTTAAGTGTTCTTTCTTAGGTAGAGTTGTACTTACGTGATACTTTGTTTTGCTCAAGTTTTGTCTTCAAGACAAAAGTTGAGTCTCCTCATTTTTTGACTTAGTATCAACATAACTCCTGTCTTCTCTCATTTTGTTTTTATTTAAAGTATATGAGGTTGACCACCCCGTTTACATTGACTGTACCAGAGAAGAGATTTTATACAATAATTGGCATCTCAATAAATGACTTATAATTATTTCCCTGCATAATTTAACAATATTATATTATTTTATATACTTAATCTCAGAGCATAGTAAATCCTATTAGAAATATCACTCATGATTCTAGCAATACATATCCTTTGGGAATCCTTGTGCCACCAGCATAATGGTCAAGAATAGGTTCAGGCCCATGGCTTCTTTACTTAAAAATGCTTTATAAAAACAGGATTACTGCGTTGGTAAAAGTCCTGTCAAGAATCGGTAACTGGCCAGAAAATATCTGCTGCTGAATATCAAAAGAGGAGTGAAAATTAACTATGATCTCATGGCAGAATAAGGCAGTGATGGCTTGATGATGTAATCTCTGTATTTTGCAAGATATTCTTGATCATTTTATCAGAATATAGTGTCATAGCCATAGCCTTCAAGAGTGAATTCCCAGAATTGTTGTTATTAAGGCCATAAAAATTAGCTGAAAACAATAATGTATAAGTCTTCAGCTTCCACAAATATAAGTACATGGAGGAATTTAATAAGCCCAATAAGATTAACCCAAAACAAATAAATGTCTCTCAAGTTTTTCCATTGAAATAACCAGTTGAAATTAAAATAGCAGTCATTCTATAACTTGAACAATCATTGATAGAGTATAACTCTGAAGAATACTTTTTAAAAACAAAATTCTGTTATTCAATAATATATGCTCGATTATGGAGTATGAGATACATTCACATATTATGCAATAATATGTCACCTAGATGGTTAGAGATTAAGAGAGTTTCCAACAGCTATAGAAAAGCAAATTTAATTATGACAATCCTTAGGATCATTCTTTACCTTCTTAACATATGAAGACCTATTAAACACCTGTGGTACAGAGATGGCTCTATGACATGGACACCTTCTGTGATATAGAGGTATTGTTGGGAAGCATCTGGCTATCCAGCCACAGGATTTGTAAACATCCTTGCACCAGGTGAGGCCATGTTTCTGAGTTGTGGCCAATGGATTATAGGCAGAATTGTTGTATGCCACTTTCAAAGCATAACTTATAAAAACCCCTCCAGGATCATCCACTGTCTCACTCTTCCCTGTCTGTGGACTAGATGTTAATGTTGAAGATTTCCTTAGAAGCCACTGAAAAATTTCACAAGTTGAAGATGGAAGAGACGTGGTCAATTCCCAAGCAACAGTGTGGATCACATTAGGATATCGCATCATAGAAAGTGATAAAAGCTTCCTAATTATTAAGATCAAAATAAATGATTAAGTAATTCTACCTGTTTCTGAATATAGGTTGCTAGATATAGATATATAGGTATGAATAGTAAATATCTGATATTTTCTTCAACTTGCCCCAAATTAACACTTTTTGTGTGTGTGAGGAGCCCTTATGTTTAAATACTGCAGAGATCTTTAACACACCTTGAAATGAAAACTTGCTTTTACCTTTCTGTTCTTATCATCAATCTGTCCATCCCCTTACAATGCATCTTGTTAACCTCCTGAATTAGAGATTCTTCCAAATAGAAACCTTTTTATTGACCACTTTTTCCTCAACGGCTAGCATAATACTTGATTCCATTAGAAGTTTAATAAATGTTTTGATTAAATGAGTGAGGAAATTAAATAAATCATGAATCTATTTTAGTTACCATTTTCTGCATCATGGAAATTCTAGTAGATATCTTCTAAAAATGTTTCTAGCACTGTTCTTCACTTTGTTTAAAAGAGGTATATCCTCAAAGTGTAAGCCCTTGAAGGAAACCCAATGAATTTTTTCTTCCCTTTGATTGTTTTCATGGCCCCTTTCTATTTAAGAATCTTATCTTTCCACCTGTAACATCCCTAGAGGCAAGAAGAAGAACTTCTTTCTCTCAGGAGTGTAGGGAGTTAATAGGGTCAGCTCGCCGCATAGAAAAACAAAAGAGGTGCTGTGTTCACTGATTTTTGAACTTGACAAAAGCGGAAACATAATATTATGTCTGCTCACTTTCTGTTATGTATAGAAAAATCCCAAACACAGTATCATCCTATCAAGTGGGACTATTTCTTAAAAATATTCAGTTGCAATAGCCTCTTGCCAGTATGCTGCTTTGTCTCTTAATCAAGGCAAGTGGTTGTTTACATGTAGTGTTGATAACGTTGTTTTATAGGTGGGTTACAAAAAGCATAAAACCTCAACGGGTCAATTCAGACAAGGAGTCAACAAACCTTTTCTGTAAAGAACAAGACAGAAAATTTTCAGATTCTGCTGATCATAGTGTCTCTGTCACAGCCACTTAACAAAGCCATTGTAGTACAAAATCAGGCAGAAAAAATAAAAAAAAATGAATAGGTTTGGCTGTGTTTCAATAAAAGTTTATCTATAAAACCAGGCCCTGGTTTGGATTTGGCTTATGGTCCGTAATTTTCCAGTCTCTGTTCTACATATTTTTAATCATAAAATGATCATTATTGGATATGAGCTATCTGTGGTGAACTCTTTCTGATCCTAAGGTAGAAATATATGGTTTAGGTAATAGAAATGGATTTGGTTACCTTTGTAATTTAAGGAAAATATTTATTATTCACCAGTGTTCTGAAGAGTAGAAATAACAAGAAAAGAATTCCTAGGGCTCCTACTTTATCAAGACTATAGGAGTGACACGATCAAATAACACGTAACATGTCCTATCAGATGAAGCATAGAGTTCATTTAAGAATACTTTGTGCCAGTCTCAATCCTGTTGGTCATGATTACCAGGACCTTTTACATATGTTACTGGTACTATAGTAAGAAAAGCTTTAGGCACATAAAGTAAGCATTAATTAAAGCCAGAGAAATGCATGTTTAATAAATTCTACCTGGGAGAAACTTTATGGATTTGTTTGAAAAATTATCTGAGTAGAGAAAGTATAACATCATAAAAGGATTACAAGGTGTAAATGGAGGACATTGAACTTAGCCCCTGAGTTCATCAACAACTTTGGCAGACCTGATGGGTTTCCTGCTGAAATGGCCCTGTAAATGAAATATGCCTCTGTAAATGAAATATGCCTCTGTAAATGAAATTGCCTCTGTAAATGAAATATGAATGCATTACTTTGCCTCAGCTATTCAGTGTGATAACATTACTACATGATAGGAGTCCCCAGGCTCATTCTCTTAGTTTGGTGGCTTTTGCAAATTGGTTTGTTGAGCTATTAGCAATAATGGAAGCTCGTTACTTTGTTGTTTTTCCTGCCCAATGTTGCTACCAAATTCACTCAAGTTATTCCAATGAATGGAAGATAAGTTAAATACAGACTCAACAGCAAATAATTAGCTTAACATTTAGAGTTGTAAATCTCTGCTTATCATCTGGTTACTTTGCATTAATCCGAGATGGAAAATTCCTAGAATAGAAAGGTAAAGGGATAAGATTTTTGATTAATGGAAAAATACACAGGATTCAGGAGAGAATATGATTGATACATGTCTTATTGAATGCCCATGTTATCTCCTATTTCAAAAGACAGTGAAAATCTCTTGCCCACTAAGTTTTGCTTTCACATAGTGATTAATGAAGATTTATTTCAAGTCATACAGGTTTAGTCCTGGATAACCTTTCATAAAGCCTGAAGGCAAAGATAACATTATTTTTCACAGAAATAATGTAGTTATTTCTTCTCTCAAAATTCCATGTTGTACCAAAGTCTTCTTGAGGAAGTGGCTTGCAATAGTTGGAAGAATACTGCATTGAGAATGCCACAAATGTCTTTCCACAATATCTGTCCCTCTGTGAAACCTTGTGAAAATCTAGTGACTCTTCAGGACCCAAGTCTCTTTTTGATTGATTAAGTAAACTGACATTTCTTAGTGCTCCTATGTGGCCAGTAATGTGTCTTAGTCACTTCCTCACGAAACCCACCATTAAGTCAAGAAAACAGTTATATCATCTAATAAAGTATGAATGGTTTTCTTAACTCAAATTATTGTTAGATCATGATGACCTGTAAAAAGGCTTTGCCGTAATATTTTTTCCCTTTTTACATTGAATACAGCGCTGTATTTATTTCACAGGTCTTAAAAGTTCTTCCCAGAAAAATGAATTCTGATGAACACATGTTAGAAAGCAACAAATTTTGAAAAGGTAAAGTGTGATGTAGCTGACTTCGCATAAGAACAGACTAAATAACCGTATTGCTTTCAATCACAAGAATGGTTTCATTTTGGCAAAAATCCAAAACTGACTGAACTGAAAAAATCAACAAAGCTTAATATGAAAAGCAGGTTGAAAAGGATAAACTCATGTTTATAGGAATGAGAGGTTACATTTTTATGGCCTGAATATAGAGGTAGAAAAGCAAAATTTATCAACAAATTTATAAGTTAACGTATTATTATAAGATGTGTTTTTGCTGAAACAATCATAAATAACAACACATGGCAATATCTGTTAAGGTAGCCATTGCATCTGGGTATGTTTTAATCTACTGTAATGATTAGAAAGATGCAGTGTTCTGTCAATTTTTTTAGGAAAGAGAAATCATATGAAATATATAAAACACTTTGCTTAAAGACTCAAATATATGTATGATGGATATCACAGAAACAAATTGTACAGTATTCTTGGTTAGCTATAAATTCTTATCTCTCATCCTTAATATAGGGCAGACTCTAAAGAACTAAAAGCACACAAGGTCTAAAAATGAGTGATTTCTCTTGCTTTAGGTTTAAAAAAAACTATGAATTTCTGTCCTGATTTGAGACCTCAAAAAATCATAGATACGTAATGGAAGTAAGTCTTACAATATATATCTAGTCAGATACATTGTACCTCAGGGCAATTGTGTATGCATTGCTATTCTCTTATGTCTGTCATGATTATGAGCTAACAGCCTATGTTTTGTAGATTCACATAGGTACCATGAATACAAAAATACGTATTTACTCCAACTTGTGATGTCTTGGGATAAAGTCTGATTACGGTGCATGGAGACTTGGTATAAAATACAATATGGTCTTCCCACTTGCAAAATCAATCTGTATATATAGTTCCAAACTCATTTTCCTCCAATATCTGTATACATTTATATATGATTATTTTTAAAAGACATATGTTAATGGAACATATATGTACATAAAGAGACATGGGTGGTTGAATGGATAGAAATAAGATGATAGCAGGGTATGGCAAGTTTTCTATTAGCCAATTGCCTGTATAATCGTGTTGTGTTTATGCAGATAAAAGTTGAAGTCAGAAAGTTTTACATCCAGTACTGAAGAATACATTTGCTTGTTTAGCTATAATAATAAACAATCACTTATTCATTTTTCTACTATTATGTGGTTTTATAAACCACCTTTCATGCTTTTAGAGTTGCATTTGAGAGCATGAGAATTTCAGTTTTCTACTTTGTGTTATATGATTTTGTGATTTCCTATGAATAATAAATATTATATATCACATTAATAAAATTACCATTTATTTAAAAATTTAGAAAACTTACTACTTTAAAGGACCTAAGGAAGGAAAGAAAAAGGGACAGAGTCAGAGGGAGTGGTTTTGCTGCTACGAGAATCCCAACATGGAAAGTGAGACAGACACCAAACCCCTTAAAAACTAACTTATTAGTGGGCTATAATAGTTGAGGATGTGAGTGTGATTAGGTCTTTCCGAATTTAATACTATAAAACATTCTGTAGCTCAATTTATTGAGAGCTTCCTAAGACTCAGGAATTCTGTAAGAATCCTCCACACATCTACCTCACTTTGTTCTTAAAAGTATGTGAAAAATATACAATTATACCCATTGTATAGGCAAGTGAAATAATGTTCAGAGGACTAAAGCAGCTTAACTAAGACTTTATGTCCAGCAAGTGACAAGAGTTGAAATTTAATCCCAAAATGATCCTAACAATAAAGCTTATACTAGGAAAATACTGCCATTTATTGCTTATTCTCCCTTAATTTTGGACACATAAAGATTAAGTGGTCTGGTGAAGTTAGGTTATGCCTTCGTGTTGTATGAGATTGTGTTAGCATGTGTCATTTCTTGAGATAGAACTAACTCTGATGAAACAGATACAGAGAAAAAAAAGTACACAATTTTCTGTATGGAATTTAATTTAAGATCATCTCCTGAAAGAAAAAAAATCTAAACTCAAATACAGGTGTGATAGCTTCCTGACCTTTTTGATGAAGCCACATTCTTAATCAAGAGTGTTGAGGGAGTGGTTAAACCACAAGCCAGTTGGAACAGTGTCTGAACAGGTGCAGCTGCAAATAGCCTGAAAATGAACAGGACTCATTTTTGATTATCTCGAATACAGTTCCTTTCCAAAGTAGATTTTCTGATTCAAATTCTTTGTGTGCTATAGTTTGCCATAGAAATAAACACTGAAAATAACACATAGAAAAGGTCATTACTTGAACTAGGGTCATTTCATTTGCTTACCAATTATTTCAGATAACATCCTTGGAAGATAAAAGAATTTTTCATTGATGATACATTTGCTTCCTATCTACCTTTATAATCTTATTGGAGTTATTTGTCCCTATCACGTAACAGGGTCGGTGTCTAAAACTAAATTAAAGTTGCCAATGGCTTCCTCACTTTTAAAAAAAAACATGAATATCTTGATCAACGTATTATCAATCTGAATCAGGAAATTTGGGTCCTTGGAAGAGACATCACGTGTTTGCATTTGTGAAAGAAATAAAGTTTCTCTGATATCCCCGATACTCTCTGACTCCTAGAGTTTGAAAATAGGATATTATTCATCCTGTTTCCTGTTCATGATTTTAGCAGTGATAAGGACTCATCCAAACTGATCAGACTTTGCAATGTAAAGAGGGAAAAAAAATTCTGCCAAGAAACTTAACAGCATGCTTCATACACACTACACACTAAAACTGTTCTCTGTCTATATTAAAAAACAAATGAATATAGAAAGACTTAGCTAGTCTGATAAATTCAGGAAACTTTCTTTAAGTATTTCACCTAAACACCCTACACTCTCTAATCAAGTATGCTCAGGGAATGTATAAATACATTGATCTTTCTTTGCACTCCCACCTCAATCCTTGATGTTAAAACACATTCTGAGATGCTGACAGAAACTCACACACACACACACACGCACACACACACATGCACAAAGGAAAAATATATTAAATTGGTAGAAAGAGAAAAAATCTGAATTTTTATCTTTATCCATTTTACAATTTGTTAAATAGAAGTTTCCAAAAGTTAATGAACTCCCTGTCCCCATAAAAAAGATAAACAAATTATTTAAAATAAATGAAATAGATAAATTTCTAAGGAATTACCATAAATCAACAAAAGAAATACCTGTAGATCTGTCTAAATAGATTTTAAAGTGGCTTACTGTGGACATAGGATTACGCCATTAGAATTAAGATATTTCTCTCCAGGATCATTTTTTTGCCATTTTTTAACATTCCCATAATTTTAATAAAAACAAAATTTCAGCAACTCTATGAATCCTGAATTAAAAATCTAAGCATATTAGTGTGATATACTAGTATGCTCATCTCAATATGGCTGAATGAGTCAGTAGAAAGCTTGAATATGAAAGTCAAACAGAACTAGGTTTAAATTTAGTGTTTATATTTAATGAAAATTGAGCTTGAAAAGATAGCTGAAGGTCTCTGTTCCCCGTTTCTTATGTATAGTACAGAACTTCTAAAGCTTCTTCATAGATTCCTATAAAAAACATACCACAGACAAATGTGAAATTTCTTTAATTTTTTTAATTTCACTGCTCTTGCCCTCTCCCCATTTTTTTGTTTTAACTTCTATTCTTTAATGTTCTCACTCTATAGTCTAAAAACAAGTGACTAACCACCTTTTTACAAACACACTAAATGTAACATCTCCTTCATTTGATTATAATGTGTAGCATTGTAATTCTCTTTGGATTTATCCTAGTTAGATTTCTTTAAGCCCTTCAATTTGTATATCCATTTCTTTCCTCAGGTTTGGAAAGGTTTGGACCATTATGTCTTCTAATAACTTCTGTATACCTTTTTCCTCTCGCTTCACTTGTGGGATTTCCATAATACGTATATTGGTCCACTTGATAATATCACCTACAACTTAGGCTCTTCGGCCTCATCAAATCTGTTGTTAAATCCCTCTAGTAACTTTTTCAGTTTAATTATTGTATACATCAGCTCTAGAATATGTTTGTTTCTTTTCTTTTTCTTTTTTGTTTTTGTAATGGAGTCACACTGTCACCCAGGCTGGGGTGGTTTCTGTCTCTTTGTTGATCATCTCATTTTGTTCGTGTATCGTATTTTTGATTTTGTTTAATTGCCTATCTGTGTTTTCCCATAGCTCATCGATCATCTCGATGACAGTTATCTTAAACTGTTTTTCAAGAGCTTATAGATCTGCTTTTCTTTAGAGACTTTTGGGAGTTTATTTTGGTCTTTTTATTTGGCCATGTTTTCCTGATTCTTTGAATACTATATTTTGCTGGGATATGGGCATTTGAAACACCTCTCCTAGTCTTTAAGTCTTGGCTCCATGCGGGGGAAGACCTTTGCCAATCAGCTCAGCTGGAGGTTCTTTGACCTCTCAAAACTTTTCTGGTCTCTGCCTACAATAAAACAAACAAACAAAGAAACAAATGAGTTGGTGACAAACATGCTCTTTTGAACCAACTTAATCATGATTCATTATTATTTTATTATTAATTCTGATGAAGCAATTGAAATTATTTGACCATTCAATTGCATTGATTATTTTCTGGAACCAATATCTACATCAGATACATTGTACTCAGTTATATGCACATGGAAAATGTGGTTAAGCTTTATTTATCCACAACTTGAATTTGCACAAACACATTTTTTTTTCTCACTAGGAACTTCACTAAAAATTTTGAAGTTATGATGAGTTCTTGCAACATTTCCCTAATATTTTTTCTTCTTTCCTGCATCTATCTTCTTCTTTATTTTCAAAACATTTGGAAGGAAAACTTGAGATTTTTCCACTAAAATCAAACAATTGTTCTCAAGTTTCATTCACTATTTCAAAAGAGAACTTTTAAAGAAGGTTTTTAGAAACTTATGTGGCATTTAGCCGTATCTATAATAAACTAAAATAGAACAAGTGCCACTCTGTATTATATTTCAACTTTTATAAGTTATACTACTATGAAAGCCCATATTGTTTTATTTTTAGCCCCACTATACTGACAGTTTCAAATCAATGAGAAAATGTCAGTTAATCCACGATATATTGCTAGATCTCATATTGATTTGTTTTTGGTTTGAGGGCTTTATGTTAAATTTGATTGTATTAATGTAAAATATGAAAATAGTGTACCTAGAATATTAGTGTAGCTAGAAACATGTAGGTTTCATTTGTGAAAATTTTCTTTTCCTCAATTTTGGCTACATATTTTATCATTTGTGTTATGGATACAATATAGATGTTAAGGGATTGTTATTTTTAACAAGCATAATTCAACATATAAATGTTTGCAGAGTATCATCTCCAACAGTTAAGTATATAAGACTCTGAGTACCAAGTAGGACCATAAATATAAGAGAGAATCTGTTAATTTTTATAAATATTTTCACAAATTAATTAGTTGTCAGGAAACTGAAAACAGAAATGGGTATGTATAGCTAAAAATCAATTATATATTTTATGCCTTCATTTTACACAGTGCTATGAAGCATATTAATGAATTATTATTATGGAAAGAATAGAAAAAATATTTGGTTATCAAATTAGAACTATGAATTCAGTTGGGATTTCATGAAAATCCAAACCAAATTTATGAAACTTTAAAGATTTCTACCTGTTCAACAATGGTTTTAGTTTAAAATATTCCTGATATATACAGAATTCTGAATAAAATACTATGAAATATGTTATTTCTATTATATCCTTATATATTTACTTTAAAAATTGCTCATTACGCTGTTTAAATATAACATTTAGCATCCTAATTCATATTAGGAATTATATAAAGTTGCAAAATAAAATTTCTCTTCAAAATGAAAGTATCATTGTTTCAAACTATAAGTAAAATAGATTGATATTTTATTGTTTTTGCTGTTGTTGCTGGTCTTAGCAAATTTTCATCAGGTTTTATTTTTTATGGAAAACTGCTTACGTATTCCCTTAACTATCCTAATAAACTCAGGAAAGTTTGGGTGCCACTCACTGCAGACAGATTTTCTAAGTTAATAAATGGACCTGAAGGCTTTGTAATCAAGGAGGTGTCGTGGAGAAGTATACAAGCCGGACTCTATTCTTCCTTTAACTTTCATCTTTTGAAGTAACTAATCATACTGACTAACAGAGAGAGAGGAGGCACTTTTTTTTATTTTTCATATTCTTTTCTACGGCTTCCACAAGCCCTTTTTTTGTGTTGGAAAATTGCATACATCTTCCTCACTCCTGACATGCTGATAAACTGCTGCTCTTTCATGCGTGTGATGCAGTAGGATTTGGACCTGCAATTTTGTGTTTTACAACAAAATGGAACTGCTAACATTCCAATACTACTGGCTTATCTTGTACAGCTGAGACTAAATTTTGTTGCTTTTCTCAATCTCATACAAAAACTGGAAGGCTGATTGCCTTCACTTGGAAAGCAAATTGCCAGGTTCCATCAGCTCTGGTGTGGAAATACTGCAGGAGGTAGAATCGCAGATTCTAATACACTTATACACTGATCTAAAAGCTTGATCCTGGTATTGATCCTAGGTATATTAGATCTCAGTCTGCAAACCCATAAAACAATTTTTTTAAATGGTGATATTTCCTGCAACTTTACATGTCTGTCTAAATCCTTTCTAGAGTAAAAAAATTATAGTTAATTTTAGTATTTATATATTTGTGGGTAAACTCAGTAAGGATATTGTGTTAATGGTTTCTCCTTGTTCTGTATTTTTGTAATAGTTGAAAGTGACTATAGTGCCCATGGAGGAGAACACCTAATTCATAACGTTCTGGAAGAGCAGATAGATATTCCTAAGAATATGTTAGAGCAATCCAAGAAAATGTATAGGGCTTATTTAGCAATTAGTTACTAAAAGACTCAAACGTCATGTTGAACCTCATTACTTTAAATCCCAAAACTATATTACCACTAATAATTTTACTTATTTTCAACATATAAATATCTAAAATTAACCACTTCAAATGACAATAGTAAATATAAAACTGAATATGTCTCTTTTTCGTGATTTATTTTCAATTCCCTTGTTATGATTTAGTTGCCTCTTTTTGCTTTCTATTTTTCCTATTTATAGATATTTCAAAAACAGTCATTTAAAATATTTCTATTATAAAAATGTTCAAATATATGTAGCAATGTTATCAATGAATATATATCAAGTATTATCGATGAACTCTCATATTCTAATCAATCATCAATCACCTTTTCAAGGCCAATCTTGTTTCATCTCTATCTGTGCTAATTTACTTTAAAGGATATCTCAGACATTTTATCTCTTTTCCTACGACAATTGCAGGGTACAGGTTTAAAACCTAAAGACTTAAAAAAATCACAATACCATTAATAAACCTTCAGTATCATAAGATTTTTAAATCCCATTAAAGAAACAGTCAATGTTCAATTTCTGTCATTTTCTGATAAACTATAATTTCTCACACATAAATATGTATATTTAATCAGAATGAATCCATATATTGGATAAATCAATAAACTGCATTTTGTTGATATACCTGTAAAGTCCCTCCATTTTAATATTTTTTTTTGAGATATAATCTCACTCTATCACTCTTATCACCCAGGCTGGAGTGCAGTGGCATGATCTAGGCTTACTGCAATCTCCTCCTCCTGGGCTCAAGTGATCCTCCCACCTCAGTCTCAAGAGTAGCTGGAACTACAGGTATGCACCACCATGTCCGGGTATTTTTTGTGTTTTTAGTAGAGATAGAGTTTCACCATGTTGCACAGGCTTCTCTCGAACTCCTGAGCTCAGGTGATCCACCTGCCTCGGCCTCCCAAAGTGCTGGGATTACAGGCGTGATCCACTACGCCCAGCCCCTTTTAATCTTTAGACAACTTTTATCCATCCTTTGTTTTTCCTTGCTATCTTCTTTATTAAAGAAACTGGATCCTTTCTCCTTTAGAGTTTAGTATATTCTGGATGTCACAGATTGTTTATCCATAAGGTCATTGAATACGTCTTTCTGCCTAGTATATTTCTGTAAAATAGTAGTTTGACCTAAGAGCTTAATTCAATGCAGCTGGATTACACTTTAGGGAGAGAGGGAGGCATAATACTTCACAGTTATGTTGCATACTTCCATCAGGAGCCACATAATGTCCGGTTGCCTCTTTTTATGATGTTAGGAGCCACTGTGATCATTTCCTAGATTCATTAATTTTTAGGGCTTTGAAAATGTCATATTCTAATTTCATCATTTCTTCTCCGTCAATAAGCTGAAATATACTGAAGAGTAATTTTTTTCATCAACTATTTGGTTACACTGAGGTATAGACAATGGAGGAGATGCAGAAAAATACTTGATTTTCTCATTTTCCTTTATTAATTTAGAACAATAATATGGTACTTTAGTACCCTTTAAAGGGGAAAAAATGTTTAATTTGTAGTTATCATTTTGAAATCAGTTATGTTTACTTATTTTGTATGTTTCAATTAATTTCAATGTTAATTCTTATTAATCTTTGGTGGAATGTATCATTTGTTTGTAATTGTTCATTGTTTTCCCCTTCATGTATCCTTATCTTTTCCTGACAGAAGAAAGATAGAGAAAACAAATTTCTATCAGAGAAAACTTTTCTGCCTCAATGACTTTGAGCTTAAACTTCTAAGTACTTTGGCCAATAGAGTAAGAATGGGCTTTACTTTTGCCATGTTCCACTATAAGCTGTTAGAGGCAAAGAAAATGTATGCCATCCCTGTTTCTTTTCTGTTCTTAACATTAAGTGAACAGAATGTACACAGATCCATTTTTTAATTGACTGTGCTGATACTCAGTGCCCCTGCCCGCCCCTCCGCAGAGTATATACAGCAGTCTCTATTCTGATTTATTTGCTTCCACACTGTCCTAAGTATTAAATATGTTTGTTATCAATGCTATGTCAGTTGAGATAATTTCAGTTTCAAGTACCAGAATACCAAATTATAAAAAGGTTTAAAAATAAGGGCATTTATTGCAAAAATTAGCTGAGTGTGATGGCGCATGCCTGTAATCCCAGCTACTCGGGAGGCTGAGGCACTAGAATCGCTTGAACCCAGGAGGCGGAGGTTACACTGAGCCGAGATTGCACCGCTGCATTCCAGCCTAGGTGACAGAATGAGACTCGGTCTCAATAAATAAATAAATAAATAAATAAGCGCATTTAGTAACACACATAACACATTTCCAAGGTTATTGCAAAGTTGATACATCAATTCAGGACTTTGTGCCTCTCAAAATTCTCTTATGAGTACGCCCGCTTTTTTGTTATGACCTTGAATAGTAATATCCTAAGGCCAGGATCAAAAACGGTTTTCCTCCAACAAAGGAAAGAAATCTTTCCAGAAATGTTTATCAGACATCTTGTATTTTATTACCCACAGTACAGTTACATTTCCACTGCTAAGCCAATCACCACCAAAGGTATTCAGATTAACAAATCACAATCTTTTATCTGGAATACCCGTACTGTTGCTTAGAACATCATTAATATTGGAGGGCTGTAGCATACAAGAATGAGTAACAGCAGTTGGGTAGGCCACTAAGAGTGTTTGTGTTAGGTTATTTACTATTAGGTAGCATTTTCACTTGTGAATACAACTTAAAGCTCAATCTAGATAAGTACACATAAGGCTAGTATTCAATTTTAAACATGTACATATAATAATGCATTTAACTATTCCCATTGCCTTTACTGACTTTTTTAGTATAAATAATATTTTATTTGTTTATTTGTAGTATTTGTTTTTCTTTTTCTTTCTTTGTTTTTAGAGACGGGTCACAATATGTTGCCCAGACTGGTCTCAAACTCTTGTCCTCAAGTGATCCTTCTGCCTCGGCCTCCTAAATTGCTGTGGTTATAGGCATGAACCACCACACCCAGCCCAAATAATATTTTAACAGGTATTTTTTGTCTTTGAACTCCTCAGAGATACACACACAGACACACACAGGTACACATATGTTTATCACACTAAATATGTATGCATATGTTTATATGTACACACACGCACATAAATATCCTCCTGTGTACGTATTTTGTTGGATCAATGTTTGAACAGTTAACAGTTTGAAGGATAATGCAAATTTCCTCTACAAAAATTTTTAAAGCATACATTCATCAATAACATATGACGTCACTTTTTCTCCTAATTTTTCTTCAGCAATGCAACATGATACTTTTTGTCTTTGCCAATTTAACCGATTAAAAAAAGTCTCCTGTTATTTTCTACCTTGTATATCTCTAACTATGGGCATTTTTAAGCAACTTTTTTTGTGTTCGTAAGGCATTTTTTTAAGTTTTATAGCCAGCTACATTTCTGTACTGGAAGATTTGTATTTTCTTACATCATAATAGGATATATTTTGGTTTACCTGAAAGAGACTGAAAAGTTTAAATGGAAAATAAATAGATAGAAATAGCTGACATTATTTTGGTAAAGATGAAAATATATTGTGATTTGCATTATTAGATATTAAAATTTTTATAAAAATACAGTAATACAGATTTTTTCTTCAGCATAAGAAGACAAATATAAAATACTATGAAACTCAGATGCGGAAAAGTAGTATAGATAAACGTTAGTGTACTCTTCTTGCCTGATGAATTAATGAAAAAACATGCTGAAGTATTATATTAGTATTGAAAGATAGTAGGTGCACCTAAAATATAATAAAACACATAGATTTAAATATAGGTACACTTTATAGTCAGTTTAACTTTGGGACATCCCTGAGTATAAAATTCAATGAAGAAGCTCTAAAAGAAAAGACAGTATGACCATTGTACTGATTCTTTTTCACCAGCATACAATTAGATTCTAGTATTTTTTATTATAATAACAAAATCACAACACTTCATTGACCTTTCATCACCTTTCATCTTTCATGACCTTTCTTTCGTCTTTCATAAACTGCCTCATTCATCTTCTAACGTCTACAGAAAAGGTTTTTGGGTTATGTTCACTTTGGCCTCTACGTCCTTCCTTTCCCTTAACCCTTTAACGATTCCCATGGAACTTCTTTTACTACCACTGCACTGAAAATCTTCCTTACAGCATATTCATCAACATCCATCTGACAAATGCAAAGGATACTCAGTTTATAAAATTCCTTAAGTATAACTTCATAACTCTTGTGAGAAATGTTGCTTTGGCTGCCACACTCAAAAAAAGATAATTTCTTAGTTCTGTGGTCTGTAATTATCAGCCTCCTTTGTCCTCCCCTCTCTACCTGAATTCTAAATATTGTAGTGCCTTGGGGATTAATATTGCTACCCTTTGGGAAACATTTTTCTGGTAGCGTCATCTGATTCCATAGTTTTGCATATTATCTATGTGCTGGAAAGTCCCTAACACATTTTTCTATACTCAGTATCCCCCTTGGGGTTCGAGAATATCATAGCCGGTTCCTCATTTGATATTTACATATCAAGAAGGGATGTCAAAAATGTATTATGGCCAAATAAGAGGTCTAGATTTTGTCCTCCAAAATGTCCTCTAATCTATCCATTTCAATAAAAAAAAAAATCACTATCCCAATTGCTCAAGACTTCAACTTGCTTTCAGCTTTGATTCTTTGCCTTTTCTCATTTTCTATATACAATTTTTAAAGAAAAACTCTTATTCCTACGTGGAAAATGTACTCTGATTTCCCCTGTGTATCTGCGTCCCGACTGTCAACAACATCCCTCAACTGAACAATTGTTGCTAAAAGACTACCATCTTCATTTTGTCCCGGAGAATTGTCCTTTAACGATTGGGAACTGTTCGATCAAGAGATGTCCGGGAGATTGCACCAATCATGATGAATTACTCACTGGTGTGGGGTACAAAAGCACAGCCCCCTGCCTCACGATAATGCAAATTTTGTGACAGAATTCATAGACCAGAACTACTCCTAGGATCACTAAGAGGCTAGACGATCCTTGAAAACACATCTTTGCGTAGCTTCTTTCTCTGTCCTATCCTGCTTCACAAACTCCCTTACACTTTTTCCCTAAGGACACTGTCTTAAATCACTTGCATAAGAATCACCATCTCTGGCTCTGTTGCTAAGCAAAATGACTGAGACACCAACCTGAACAATGTGGGAAGATGAAATTCAAAGTGACATGAGAACACAAAATTGGGAATTGTTGCCTAGATTTTCTTAGATAAAGAGTTTATAGATATTTAATTCAGCTCTTTATTTAGCCAGATGATGTGAAAGAAATTTCCTAAAATAAACAACGCTTTAAAAGTTGCAAGAGCAGTAAGAATATTACATTTGAGAAAAAGTAAGTTCAGTAGATCTGGAAACAACATGATAGGAAATAGTAGGAAGATATGACAGGAGTGAAAGTGAAGGGAAAGGTTGTAGAGCTACATTGAGTAGAGACTTAGAAATTGTTTAAGCTGTTATTGACATGATTAAAATTTTAAATTAGAATGTTATCTTGGTTGTTCCTTTCTCCTCTGCTTAGAGACTTTCCAGAAATATTGACATCCTAATTCAGAAACAACCTTGCCCTGAAACTGCCATTGGCAGTATCATTAAAACTCTTGCTTCCAACGTTTCTATTTCTTGTTTAATTTGAATTTGTTCATGGCATGCTTCATTCTACTCCAGTACATATCATAACCTGTCTTCAAGGCAGGAACTTGGCTGTTTAATTTAGGGTTTTATTTTTCATTTTTAATACAATATTCCCAGTGTCTCAGGTTTCACACATCACATACTAAACAGTAAATAATAAATGTTATGGGTTTTGTCTATATTTTGAGTGATTTAAATTATAATATAGTATTAAAATAATGTAGTAAAGTAGTTCTTATATTACTCAAAAAATATATTTCAAAAGTTAAAAATATTGGCGCAAGAAATAGACTTACCTTAATAGTGTCATTCTAATAAAATTATACCTGAAACCAAAAAAGCCATATTTTTTCTTTCTAATCTTTAAAAGATATGTTTAAGTATTTTCTCACATTGATTTTTGTATTATGAACTCAAAATTTCTGATTTATGTTTAACTGTCCTGAATGGGAAGCAAAGGTCCCCAAGACACTTTTCTCGACAGCTGAGAACCTTGTACAGGCTTCCTTTTTGTTCTTCTTTAGGAAGAAGTCAGGAGTTACTCATATCTAGCAACATTATACTCTTTCTGAGTGATAGGTGTCTTACAACTTATAAAACAAATAAAAAATGGTCATGCCTAAACTCGCCATACATTTTCTAATGACTCATTTAACGTAGTTGACTATTTCTAAAGTCAATATTTGAGAGGAATGACTTATATGAGGGTAGGTTATCTAGCAACCATTCCTAACACAAGAGTAAGTGCCTTGTTCTAATTATGAAGGACAAGTAGGTCCATGTGGGTCTGTGTCCCCAAATCTGATTGTGATTATTGTTATTTTTGTTATCGTTAATGTGTCACAGCAGTAGAAATATTTGGTCTAAACTAGTTCAAGAATTAGATTTAAAAACATAAATACAAAATATGTAGAGTGGCTTCAGATACCATCTTCACATTAGAAAATATATGAGAAAGTTATGGACAAATTAGACTTAAAATTAGGTAAAAGTCCAAAGAAAAACTGTTATTCTAACTTGATGTAATTTTCACCTTTTCCTTCCCAAACATTTACCCTTTTTCCCAGTCCATTGCCTCTGCACATTTCTCAGGTCTTGCCTGTCCAGAGGAAACAACTATCATATTCCTTGGAATTAATGTATTTGTTTGCTTCCAGCTTTATTACAAAAGCAGATTCATGAAAAGTTCTAATAGAAAATGCATATCCTACATCATACTGGAAGAGCCAAGGGGCTTTCTTTAGGCTAACACATTGATACTGAAAGAACAATAATAACACAGAACTGTAGAAGACTGTGGATTTTTTGGTAGAGTAAAAAAGTTTTATATACCTCAACACTTTCAAATAAATACACTTTCAACCTTTCATGTAAATGGAAAATAAAAGGTTATTAATATTTAACTGGGAGAATTGATTCCTTTTATGACATATTGCAGGTATCAGACTTTATCACAATAAATCTGATTTCAAATATTTGAATTAATTTTATAATCTGTTTATAATTAAATGTATTCTTAAAATCAGAGTCATGCTAACAGTTTTAGTGTTTACTATAAATATTACATGTTCAAAATCGTAGTTTTTATACATTATGTATTCAGTGGTCTTATCACTCGTGTTTAATTGCGAATTGTGAACCTGCTTCTTTTTATTGTCACTGAAATTCATTTTATTTGTTACAAATCAAATGTTTAGCTTGACAAAGAGAAATAATGCTTGACAAGAGATGTCACATCGATATGCCATTAAAGGAGACATTATGTAATTCAACCTTGATGAAGGGCTTTATGCAAAATTCATCACCTCCATTTGAGTCGAGCACTTGTGTATTCATTTATCAGATAAGTACTACCTTGAGCAGTCTATTTTTTTACAGCTGTTATCTCTGACCTAGTTTTTAAATGATGGCAATAGAAAATGCCTCCCAAATACTTGAAAACGTTTTATTCTCAGTGACATTTTATAACCAGTTCACTATTTAGCAGTTGCTAAGTAGACTGTGAGATAAAGGTATATAAGAAAATAAAAAGCAGTAGAATCTAGGGTCAGATTTGCATGAAGTTTAATCAGATTCAATTACAGCAGCACCACCTATTGGTGATTTTTTTTCAGCGTGAACTCTAAATAATATTGCTTCTATTAACTTATATTTTGAATTAAAATACGAATATTTTCCTTATACTCAATTCATACATTATTTCTCAAACCAGGCCATATATGTCAAGTGCATTCATTTTTTATGATAATGTCTACATAAATATTTCTCTTTATATATAACCTTCAGTTTTATATTCTGGGAGTATTCAGTGTCTATTTCTACCCACTGAATATTGTCAGCATGCACATTTCAATGTGTACATCAATACAGGATTTTTCATTTTCCTAAAATAATGTCATTGGCTCATTGCCCTGTGTGTAAGAGACTAAGGAATTTTATTTTAGAACCAGAATTAGAGTTTTCTTATCTATAAAAATGTTATGTTGTTTTCCTGTCCAAAATTACTATTATCTTTTGGGACCGTACATCTGTTGTATGAAGAAATACCCTGACTACAAAAGAAGGAAAGTAGAAGTGAATATAATTATGTCTGTTAACACAGGGAACAATCCCAGTGAACTTTATTCACCACAACATCATTATAATATGAGGCTTGGGCATCTCTCTTAGGTGTCCAGATATAATAAATTATAGTGTAAAATAATATTAAATATTAAAGAAGATAATGTCAACTGTGTAAAAATATATACAGAGGGTCAGGTGCAGTGGCTCACACCTGTAATCCCAGCTATCTGGGAGGCTGAGGCAGGAGAATCGCTTGAACCTGGGAGGCAGAGGTTGCGGTGAGCCGAGACTGTACTATTGCACCCCAGCCTGGGCAACAAGTGTGAAACTCCGTATCAAAAAAAAAATACACAAATATATATATATATATATATATATTTGTGTGTATATATATATATTTGTGTGTGTATATATATATATTTGTGTGTATGTATATATATTTGTGTCTATATATGTGTGTATATATATATTTGTGCATATATATACTTGTGTGTGTGTATATATATATATATATTGAGAGAGAGAGAGAGAGAGAGAGGTTTCTGGACATTTTATACCATAGGAAGTGAGACTAGCCCATTCTCAGGGAAGGAACTAGGAAAATATAGCCAATAAATCTGAAGTTTTATAAAACTCCAAAATGACCTCTAATCATTATTAGGCTATAGGGTGGAGGTAGAGCCCCTCAGACTTTTCCACACAATCTATAATATACTCAACAAATAGGCTTCATTTAGTCATCACAAGTTGATTTCATTGACCCACATATTTACACTCATAGAAATTTGAAAATAAAAAGTTATACCTTTTTCCACATGAATTATCTTAAATAGAAACATTTCATTCTACAATTAGTAAATGAAATATCTGTGATGAAATAAACTCTTAACACTTTTGGATTTCAGCTAAGTGTAATTGGGAAACAAATACAGACAACTTTTGTTTAGATCATTTATTCTTTTGCTAAGAAAAATACAAACAATAAAACACCTATGGAGATATACACTTCTCCTAAAATTGAGAATTGCACATGAAAGTATTTGAAAAATTATTGAAAGTAATGACTAAATAAAAAGGCCTTGTTTAGTCTCAAGAGCCAAAAAATAACTCATAAGGTAATATGTTTTTCAGTTCTGCAGATGCAAGTTGCTATATTTGACACGATTTCTAAGTATTTTGTTCATATGTATTTATGAACACACAAGTCTCTGTTCTTTGAGGAACACTCATTATTAAAGCTTCATAATATTAGATACTTTTCAGAAATACAGAAAACAAAATAACCCACTATAATGAAATGAATGGTGTCCCTCATAATTCATGCATTGAAGCCCTATCACCCAATGTGACTATATTTGGAAACTGGGCCTTTAATAATTTAATTAACACTAAATGAGGTCATAAGAATGGGGCTGTAATTCAAATAGGACCAATGTTTTTATAAGAATAAGAGACACAAGGGGGCTTGCTCCCTCTCTTTGCCACACATACAGAGGTCACGTGAGAATACAGCCAGAAGGTGGCCATCTACAGGCGAGGAGGAGAGTCCTTACCAACATTGATGCCACCTTGATCTTGGACTTCTAGCTTCCAGGATTATGATAAAATTTTTTTTTGATTAAGCCACCAAGTCTGTGGTATTTTGATATGGCACCTTCAGCACACAAATATAGCCACCATACTGATTCTGTCTCCAATGTTCTGCTATTTCAGAATTTTATTTGTAGAAGATGCAAACACATTTAACAATACATTTCTCTTTATTGAAAACTTGGTGTTTGGTCCTGAGGCCTTCTCTTGTATCTATTTTGTAAACAAAAAAATATGCCCATATGTGCAGTCCCATTTCTCTTCTCTGGCCGTGTGTCTCCAGATATGCATGGATATGTATTATACTATTTGTATTTACTTAGCCCTTGCTGCATAGCACACCATCCCAGAACTTAGTGTCTTCTCACAACCCATTTTCATCATTTCAGAGTTTCTTTGAGTCAGGAATCCAAGCGCAGCTTAGCTGGGCTCTCTGCTTCACTGTCTTTTTGAAGGTTACAATAAAGGTCTCCAGGTTGTCCAGTCTCATTAGCAAGCTTAACTGGGGCAAGTTTGGCTTCTAAGCTTACTAACCTAGATGTTGGCAAGACTCAGTTCCTTGAATATTGTTCAGTTGAGGTTCAGTTGAAGATGTTAGTTCTTCACTAACTGTTGGTTGGAGCCTGCCCTCAGTTGCTTTCCAGGGGAGGTTATTCTGCCTTACAGTTTGCTTTATCAAAGTGTGCAAACTGAGATGGCAATCGAGAAAGTATGTCGGCAGGATGAAACACCCGCTCTTTTATAACTAATCACAGAAGTTACATCTCATCACTTCTGTCACATTTTAAGTACTAGATTCAGTCCACACAAAGAGTGAGGATGACATAAGGATGTGAACACCAGGAGGGCAGTTCATGGAAAGCTGTAGCAGAAACTAAAGTTATGTTGTATCACATTAAATGTATATGTATATTTTCTTGGAAAAATATACACTGTTGTTTGAGCATATGCACTTTTAATCTTAACAAAAATGTTGTTTTATAGATGATAGATAGATAGATAGATATGGTGTTATTTGTTATTTTCTACTTTAATGTGTGCATTTTTATATCTCTACATATGCCTTCCTATATCTATATCTCTACTTCCCCAGTATATATCTCTTACTCTGTTTATCTCTGGGCATCTTGGCTTCTGTGCCTATCTCTGTCTCTGTCTCTCTCCACATACATACACATATCTGTTTATCTATCTATCATCTATCTTTCACATATCTATCTGTATCGTGTGTATATATCCTTGAACTATGTATATTTGTGTTTGTGGGTATGTATTTTGCAATTCTATATAGATACACAGTGTTGTTCTCTACTTTTTTACTTCAATACACATTTTTATGATCTATCCATGCTGCTGTATATGTCTATTAATATTTAATTTCTGCCTATTATACATTACTGTAGTTACACAGTAGTGCTTTTAGTACAAAGAGCAATGAATTGCACGTAATAGTATTCAGTAAATATTTATTCATTGATAAGTGCAACTGGAAAAGGAATTGAAAGACAAGTCAGTTTAAAGAAATAGAAAGACCATTAACGAAAAGATATTTCTAAACTATCTCAAACTTAGGAGAATTAGGTGGGGTTAAAGATTGGCAAATTTTAAACCATAACTTATAACAAAAATTAGAAGTGTAATATCTCCACTTGGTCCATTGGAGAACACTTTCCCAAGTTTGAACCTTACTTTAATCGAACAAATTGACATCTTTTAATACATTTTCTCTTCTCTTTAGTTTTTGGGGAAAAACATGATATGCTAAGAGATTATGTCTTTAATCATTCATTCAGGGGTGAAATTAGATTTTCACACTGCCTCCTAATTTATTCCCTAGGACTTATAAAATTGAATAATTCTTAAAAAAAAAAATAGCCAGGCTCAGTGGCTCAGGCCTGTAATCCCAGCACTTTGGGAGGCCGAGGCAGGAGGATCACGCAAGGTCAGGAGTTTGAGACAAACCTGGCCAACATGATGAAACCCCCTCTATACAAAAAATCTAAAAAAGTAGGTGGGCATGGTGGTGCACGTCTGTAGTTCCAGCTACTTGGGAGGCTGAGGCAGGAGAATTGCTTGAATCCAGAAGGCGGAGGTTGCAGCGAGCCGAGATCACACCAATGCACTCCAGCCTGGGCGACATAATGAGACTCTCTCAAAAAATAAAAATAAAATTAAAATTAAAAAATACAAAAAAATAAAAATATAAAAATATATTAGTCATACTTTTTTTTAGCTGAACATCTTCTCATAAAATAAGATTTTCTGCCATGATATATTGGTCTAAATTATACAATTTGTTTGACTCGCAGAAACTAAGTCAGAGACCAATATCCCATTGTACTGACAAAAAAAATTAAGTATATGTTCCCATATTCACTTTAAATTGGCACAGATCTTGGCAGTTACATGTACCTAGTCTAAACCTAAGTTGTGAACATTTATAAAATTGTTGAAAATAATATGAGTAATTTTAATTAATGAGTTCTGAGAATGAAACTCTCTTTTACCTTAAAAAAAAAAAACACAGATGTAATGTGAGAGAGAACCCCATACCCATTTCCATGTCCTATGTATACTGAATGGATTTTTCTTCCCTAAACAAAGCGTTTTACAATGTTCAACGTTTCTTAGTATTAAAGAGTCATGTTAAACTTTTTTTGAAACAAAGTCAATTTTTTCCAAGTGTTTAATCTTTGAGTAACTGGCAGTCTCTTTTGTCAAGTGAGTAAATACGTCTCAACCATTTTTGCTCTTAAAATTCAAATTCAAATTATTTTTGTATGAATACATTTCGCCATGCACCCTATATAATAAGCATGAACTGTCAATTCCCTATAATTTTGAGGCAATTTTTATATGTTACACCACTATTATGTTCTTGTAGGGTAATTGGTAATTATACCTAAATTGGGGTGCTTAGAACTGTTACTTACTCTTGAGGAAAAATTATCCGTAATTTTCCTCAATAATCTTTTTTTTCTACTTAGATATTTTATAATTCATTTACATCATGTGCATGACAGATTTGGCCTCTTTAATAGCGTTCTCAGGACAAGATAGGTTAAATTCTTCGTCGTATAAGATTAAGTAAATATAATGAAAGGTTGCCAGTCTGGAAATGACTCTTCCTTCCTCTCAATCCCTACATCTAAGTCAGAAAGATAATGTTAAATGTGTCTGACCAAAAGATACACCAGAATGTTAAATCCTTGTGCTATTCTTTTGCTTATATTAAATGTAAGAAATGGTTGCAGCAAATATTCTCTAGCCAAAGACCACTAGGAATAAAACTATAATTGAATAATTTGGGCTTATTATTTGTTTCATATATACGAAAACATTTTCATACCATAAGGAACTGTGAAGCTTCTCAACAAAAGCAGGTAAAAAAGAATTAATGTATTTTGGCCTGTATTAGATGATTCAGGGGCAATGTAAGAAAGTGTATTTCCCAGCTTTGCTTTGAATTCAATATTGTTGGGAAGCAGGAATAATTCTGTGATTGAGTAACTTAACAAATCTTATAAAGAAGAAAGGCCAGGTCAATCTAAAGTTATAACTGGGAAAGAAGCTAGAGTCACTCAAAGTAGTCAAGGTAAGGAAGTTCTTGGACATTTCTGTGGCTTGGACAATTATGGCATCTTGTCTGTGTTCTCACATTATTATGGAGAGGTCTTGTTTCTGTCCTGATCTAACATGATTACAGAATGACCTCATCTGATGTTGATGTACCGTGAAACTGTGTTCAATAGGTGGACACCAAGGCCCCGCTGTTGAGTGCCAGACCAGCTCATAGCATCACCATGATCTAGCTGGCAGTACTAGGCCAGCTGCTGGATTTCAGGGCTTCTCCCCTTTCTCAGTAATTACAGCCTCTTATAACATATGGCCAACCACCTATGCTAGAAGTTGGAGATAAAATGAAGAGAAAGCACTCTTTTTGGTGAACTGATATCCCCTTGACTCATTCATTAATGGCCATATTTGCTGGCTTTCTGTCTGTCTATAATACCCAGAAACTTTCTACCTCTGGATCTTTTAGTTCTCTTCATAATCATCAAAGTTTATAATTATAGTTATTATTAATGCTTTTGTTTAAAAATCTTAAAAATAGCTGTCTACATCATGCAATTGAGATAGCCCTAACTCTTAGTTCTTCATTACTCTTTCTTGTTAATAATATTATTTTTATTGCCAAATTAAAATGGCATATATTTGTGATGTAAAATGTGATGTTTTGATATATGTATATGATACGGAGTGATTAAATCAAGTTAATTAACATATTTATCACCTCATTTTGCATCATTATTTTATGGTGACACATTTGAAATTTACTCTCTCTTAGTTATTTTGAAATATACATTGCATTATTATTGACTATAGTTAACCTGCTATGCAACAGACCTCAAAGCCTATTACTTTTCTTCTTTGGAAACTTTTTATCCTTTGACCCAAAACTCCCCAGTCCTTCCTTCCCCACCTCCTAGCCTCTAGTAACCATCATTTTACTCTCTACTTCTATGAGTTCAACTTTTTTAGATTCTAATATAAGTGAGATCATGCAATATTTGTCTTTTTGTGCCTGCCTTATTTTCATTAGCATAATGTCCTCCAGATTCATCCCTGTTGTTGCAAGTGACAGAATTTTCACCTATTTTAAGTCTAAACAGTATTTTATTGTGTATATATACCATATTTATGTTATCCATTCATCTGTCCATGGATACTTAGGAAAAATTCATATCTTGGCCATTGTGAATAAGGCTGCAATGAACATGGAAGTGTAGATATCCCTTCAACTCTCTTCCGTTTTATCATTACATCTATTAATCTCTAAAGAAAATATCTTGTTTAGTTTTTATTTACTTGCTGTCTGGGCAGATCTCCCTCTAAAAATGATAAGTGCCATGAATTTATAAATCATCTTGATTGTATTCACTACTCTTTCCTCTGACACATTCTAGGCACTCATTAAATACTGGATGAATGAATAAATATAGAAAGTATATTCAATTATTAAGTCCTGTGTTCTCTAAAGTTTTTGATATTATTGCTCTTCTGAAGAAGAACAATTTCAAAATTAGGAAGATATAATTTATTATCAAAGTGAATACAAGAAAGGCACCATACTAATTAGAGTCTTCTGAAAGAACCTCATATTTCCTGGGAAATGATGTCCAGGAAGAGCAGGAAGAGGATCCTCGAAGTCATATCATGTGGGCATAATTTTGGTCACTATCTTAGAGACTCTTCTTTATCCCCAGGGCTATGCAGATAAAGCAATTAAAATTAATGATTTTTACACTTAACAGAATTAATTTTGTGGCATTCTTATGACTGTGGGCTGAAAGTTTTCACCTAGAGGCAATCACAAGCTCTCTTGAGAAAACAATTTAGCTGATTGTGGATGATACATTCTGATAAATTACATCTTATGTCAAACTTATCTGTCTAACCCTACTGCAGGCAGCACATGCTTGCATGTAAACTTAGATAACTAGACTGTAGGGAAGGTTCTCTCTCACATTCCAGGAGGAGTATACTGCCTAATCCCTCCTGGTGACAAGATTAGGCAGTCCTTTAGGGTCCTAGCACAAGATAAACTCAGACTGTTTCAGAGTGATGTCAGCAAGATAGTGGAATAGATGGGAATCTACTCATATCCTTCTACAAGAAGAATTTTGCAACTATCCACAGACAAAAGTCTCTCTGCAGGAGTTTTGGGATTCAATTAGAAAGTTGCGAAACACTAGTAGAGTCCTAGGCCTAGGACGGCTGTTTTGAGAGTGCAGACCACCATCCAGCTAGCACAACCACGGATCTTTCTCTTGGGTTCAAACCAAGAAACAGACACATTTTCCAAAGGGCTTTGCTACAGTGCAGTTTAGACTTGAAACGTCAACCAGAACCATCTGTCAAGGGGTCTGGGAAGAATTGTACACACTGGTTCCTCAGTGGAGAGGCTCCTCTTCCCATTAACATAGATCTCCGCAGTAGACTTGAAAGTTTTCCTGTGGCTTGGCTCCATCCCCCAGCAACCAGGGACTCAGCTTAGAACTGCTCACACAAAGATCCCAGAGGAAAACATATCCATATTTTATAGTCCAGGAGTCTGAAATTCCATGATGGGCTCACCAACGTCCATCCCATAGAAGACCCCTAGGTGGCCCAATTTTAACTCCAGACCCTCCTGGTACAGTTGGAGACCTATCCAACTTATGAAAAAACCTACTGGAAGACAAGTGCCTATCTAAACCAATAAGCAGGACTGGCCAGCCTCTGTTCCACAAAAGATATTGAGGGGGCCCAGTATCAGCTCTAGCCCCTCTAACTGAAGTTGAGAAAATACCTTACCTGTGCAGGAACCTATGGGGAAATATGTGCCCCAAAGAGCCAATGAGACAGGTTTGCCAGGCTCTGTACCATAGCAGATCCTGAGGGGTCCAGTCTTGACTGTAGCGCATCTTGCTACAATCAGGAAATTGTCCCATTTTGCAGGGTTTTGCTGCCCATCTGGGTTACTGGGTCAGGATATAGACGTGTGTCACTGGACAACTTGTCACATAGCTCGAGTACCATCCTAGAGTCTATCCCAAGTCCATTCAGGGAGGAAATCCAGGCCACCTTTGAAGCTCTCAAAAGACATGTAGCAAATATGGGTTTAGGTCATCCTCTAGTAGTGAGACAGTTTTAGAGGTCCTGGGTCCAGGGAGCACAAGAGTCAGTCTACTTAGAATCTGAAGAATTAAAGAAGAACAAGAACAAACAAAGCCAAACTGCAAGGACTAGAAAGAATACCTGATACCACAATGTACAGAAATTGTCACATGTCTACAAGCATCAAGAACATTAAGGGAGCTGGGTGCAGTGGCTCATGCCTGTAATCTCATCAATTTGGGAGGCCAAAGCGGGCGAATCACTTCAACCCAGGAGTTTGAGAGCAGCCTGACCAACATGGTGAAAACCTGTCTCTACCAAGAAGAAAATATAAGAATTAGCCAGATGTGGTTGTGAGAATCTGTAGTTCCTGTTACGCAGGAGTCTGAGGTGGGAGGATCACTTGAACCCAGAAGATGAGGGCTGTAGTGAGCCAAGATTGCACCACTGCACTCCAGCCTGGGTGACGGAGTGAGATTCTCTCTCAAAAAAAAAAAAAAAAAAAAAAAAAACTTAAAGAACATAACCCGTAAACAAAAGGACAAAATAAGTTTCCAGAGGCTGATCTTAAAGTGACAGAGATGTGTGTAATGTTTTTTCAGACAAAAAATTCAAAATACCTGTTTTAAGAAAGCTCAATGAATTCTGAAAAACACAGAGGAACTATTCAGAAACTTATCACAGAAATTTAACAGACATGAAAACACACACAAAAAAAACAGAAATCCTGGAGCTGAAAATACAATAAACAAAATAAAAAATGCAACAGAAAACATCAATGGCAGAATCAATCAAACAGAAGAAAAGTTAGTGAGCTCAAAGTAGGCTATTTGAAAATACAGTACATTATATAAAAAATACTGTCAAAGGAGTTTAAAAAAAGATATAAGAAAACATATGAAATTTATAGGACAACATCAAAGAGCAATAATTTGAGTTATTTGAGTTCAGGAGTGAGTTTAGAAAAACAAAGGAGTAAAAAGTTTATTCAAAGAAGTAATAACAGAAAACTTTCCAAACCTGGAAGAATATATAAATATCCAGGTTGAGGAAGGTCAAAAGTCACCTATCAGATTCAACCCAAATAAGCCTAACAAAGACATATTATAATCTAACTCGAGGGTAAAAGACAGAAAGAAAATTCTGATAATAGTCAAAGAAAAGAAGCAAATAATATATAAGGGAGTTCCAATAAGCCTGGCAGCAGACTGCTCAGCAGTAACCTTGAAGGCCAAAAGGGAGTGGGATGATATAGTTAGAGTGCTGAAGAAAAGAGAAAACAAAACAAAACTGCCAATGAAGAATATAGTACCCAACTAAGTTATCTCTTAGAAAGGAAGGAGAGATAAAGACTTTTCTAGACAAACATAAGTTGAAAGAATTCATCATTATCAGATCTTCCTTACAAGAAATGCTGATGGAATTTCTTCAAACTGAAAGGAAAAGATGCTAATATGTAAAAAGAAAACATCTGGAAGTACAAAACTCACTGATAAAAAATAATTACATAGGAAAACCTTACTTGTTTTAATACTCTAATACTGTAATAATGGTGTATAAACTACTTATATCTTTAGCACGAAGATCAAAACACAAAAATATTATATAATGATAAAGGGGCAAGATGATAAAATAATTTTAAAGATATATGTACCCAACATCAGAGCAGCTAAATATATAAAGCAAATATTGATAGATCTAAAGGAAGACATAGAATGCAATTCAATGATAGTTGGGGAACTGTAATACTCCCCTTTTATCAATCAGCAAATCATCCAGACAGAAAATGAAAAAAAGAAACATAAGAGTTAAACGGCACTCTAGACCAAATGGACATAACAGACATTTATAGAATATTCCATTCAACATCTGTGGAATACATATTCTTTTTGACAACATGTGAAACATTCCCCAGAATAAACCATATGTTAGGCCACAAATCTTAAAAAAAATTAATTAAAATTTTATCTAGTATCTTTCCTGACCAAAATGAAATAAAAATAGAAACCAATAACAAAAAGATGATTGGAAATTGAATAAATACATGGAAAAAAAGCAAAGTGCTTCTGAACAATCGGTGGATCGATGAAGAAAAGAAGAAATCAAAAAAATTATTTAGGTAAGTGTAAATAGAAACACAACATACCAAAATCTATGATATACAGCAAAAGCCATTCCAAAGAACTTACAGCAATGAATGATAAAGTAAATAATAAACCAAATGATAAAGCACTTACTTTAGCAAAAAGTAAATGGAGTTCAAATACCTAATATCAACATAACAAAAATCAGTAGCATTCCTACACACTGGTAGCAAACTACCTAAAAAAGAAATCAGAAAGCAATTCCATTCTCAATAGCTAACAAAAAAAAAAGTACTTAGAAAGAATTTTAACCAAGAAGAGGTAAATATATCTACAAGAAAAATTGTAAAATATCAATGAAAAAATTGAGGAGGACACAAAAACAGATCCCATGTTCAAGGATTTGAAGAATCAATATTGTTAAAAATGTCCATGCTTCTCAGTAAGATCTCAATATAATGTATAGATTAAATGCAATCTCTATCAAAATACCAATAACATTCTTCACAGAAGTTTTCTTTTTCTAAAACCCTAAAGTTCTGATAGAACCACACACGAGATGCCAAATAGCCAAAGTACTCTTGAGCAAAAAGAACAAAGCTGAAGACATCACACTACTTGACTTCAAAATATATCACAAAGCAATATAATAAAGTAATCAAAACAAACTGGTGCTTGTATAAAAACAGACATATACTTCAGTGGAAAGAATAGAGAATTCAGAAATAAATCCACAGATTTACAGCGGACTGATCTTTGACGAAGTCACCAAGAACACACATTGGGGAAAGGATAGTCTCTTCAATAAATGATGCTGGGAAAACAGATATCTATTTGCAGAAGACTGAAACTGGACTCCTATCTTTCACCATATACAAAACTCAACTCAAAATGAATTAAAGGCTTAAATGTAAGACTTGAAACCATAAAACTACTAGAAGAAAACAGGAGAAATGCTTCACCACACTGGTCTGAGCAATAATTTTTGAAATAAGACCTCAAAGAACACAGGCAACAAAAGAAAAAGAAAGTAGATAAATGGAATTTCATCAAACTAAAACTTCTACACAGCAAAGAAAATAATCAAAAGTGAAGAGACAACCTATTGAATTAAAAAAAATCTTTACAAATTATGCACCTGACAAGGGGTTAATATCCAGACTCGCTAGGAACCCAAACAACTCAATAGCAAAAGCAACACAATTCAATTTAAAAATGGACAAAAGATCTGAATAGATATTGAGATTCTCAGAAGAATACATACAAATGGCCAATCAGAATATGAAAAAAATGCACATCACTAATTGCCAGAGACATGCAAATCAAAACCTTATTGAGATATCATCTCACCCTAGCTAAAATGGCTATTATCAAAAGCAGCAAATTCTGGTAAGGATGTGAAAAATGAAGAAAATTATTCATTGTTGGTAAGAATGGAAATTAATATAGTGATTATTCCCATAGTGATATGGAAAACATTATAGAAGTTTCTCAAAATGATTAAAAATAGAACTGCCATATGATACAGCAATCCTACCACTTGATATATGTACAAATAAATGGAATCAGTATGTCAAAGAGATACTTGCTTATCTGTGTTAACTGCGGCACTATTCACAATTGTCAAAATATGGAATCAACCTAAGCACCTATCTACAAATGAGTAAAGAGAAAATGTGGTACATTTGTAAAATGGAATACTATTCAGTCATAAAAAAGAATGAGATGTTGTCATTTGCAGCAACATGGATGAGCCTGGAGTACATTGTTAAGTGGAATGTGCCAGGCACAGAAAGACAAATACTACATCAGCTCACTCATATGTGGAATCTAAAAAAATGATCTTAAAGGAGTAGAGAGTTGAATAGTTGTTAACAGAGACTAGATAAGGCTAACGGAGAAGGGGAAAGGGGAGGGGTTATTTAAAGCAACAAAGGTATAGTCTGATAGGAGAACTAAGCCCTATTGTTCCAATATACACTAGGATGACTATAGTTAACAGTAATATATTGTACGTTGCAAAATAACTAGAAGAGGGAATTATGAATGTTTTCTCCACAAAGAAATGATAAATATTTGAGGTGATGGATATGCTAATTATCCTAATTTGATTACTACACATTGTAAACATGTATGAAAACATCACTCTGTACCCCACAAATATGTACAATTATTACATGTTAATTAAGAACAAATGGAAACAATAGAAACCTCAGGCTGTTTCTATAGGCACAACCTGTCATACAGAAGAAAGGTAAAACAAATAAATTAATATTTGTTTAATTATTTAGCTGGAGAGTTGGCCATTGTCATGGTATTGTAAATTATGTACAGCCATATGGTTGGCATATTTTATTTAAGCGCTACCATTAAGATCTAATCTCATACATACTCTGCAGATCCCTTGAGGGTCATGTTGCAATAGAGTCATGTTGAAGATTGATTCTTCCCGGCCCTTCTGCATGTTCTATATCAGTATTTATTTTGAACTATTTTCTCAATATTGTGTATACAACAAGCAGCTTTGGAAGATACAAATTGGACCTTTCTCTGGGGCAGCGGGCAGAATTGGTTCCTGCCCAGGATGGTAAAGTTCAGGTCTTCCTCTGGGATAATGGTAGGAAAGCTTTGCTAGAAGCTGTTTTAAAAGATTTGCATTTCCTAAACTCATCATTCCTTACATGTATACACACATATGTAACCACTTTATATGCAGCATCTATTTGTGTCTGCCTTCACATCATTTCAATGGGACTTGGGGGAGGTCAGCTTATGTGCTTTCCTGTGCCATGAGTAATAAATCTACCCTTTGTTTCAAACTCAAGACGTTTGTGTCTTCTGTCACCATTTATGAAACTTTGGCAGGCTAATTTAAGAGCTTTCAAGTAAAGTGTCAGACCCTCCACAATTCTCAGTAGTCATTCCCCTGTGACTATGTAGAAAGTTTGTCATATGGTACAGAAAAAAAATATATACTAAATGCACAGTCAGAGATATGTGTGTTAGCTCTGCCTTGGGCATGCTGCCTTCTGTGTATGGACATATTTTTATATCTATAAAATGAGCAAAGTATACTCACTCATATTGCTTCATCATACATAAGATCAGTTGATAATCCACACAATTCCACACAATTTTAGCTATAACTCTATCCTTTTTTCCCATTCCAGTAGATAGATGTAGGTAATTAAGTGAGAAAATGCATTAGTGAACATACTGATTTATATTTGTATAGCTTAAAGAAAAGTAAATTAATCAAAAGCCAACTATTTCTAGGTATAGATGACTTGTAACTGACCTTATAACTAGTTATGACACATCACACAGTAGTTTCCTTGAAATTATGTGGATGTGACAATTTCCAATGTTTCTTCCAAGGCTGCAATTTCTCCAAGTACTAGCTTGGAGTAGGAATGCAATCACGTATTTCCATGTTATCCAGACAAATATATCTCTCCTCATACTTGCTACCAGAAAGTGACTTCATCACTGTGGCAGATCTGGCTTATTTTGTAGCTCATATCAAACACCTTACATAAGTCACCACATTTTTCTCCTGTAAGATACATATGAAAGAGTCACATAAGTAGCCTGATTGATATCTCACATCTTTCTACAAATATTCATTTCTAAAGGGCATACCAAACATGTTCCAACACTGAGTTACCTCAATAGTTATTCATGCAATCCAGAGCTCCTTTTCTGTGACTATGAACTAAAGATTCAATTTTTATTTTGGTCTTTAGATGAGTGATAGTGTTAAAATCCAGCAGGCAGTACATGAAGAAGTCAGCTAAACATTATTTCTTTTGGACTAATAGAGTTATAGGAAGAAAAAAAGTTACTAAAAGCTAAGGTTAGAAAAAAAAATGACAGTCAATGCTGTCTGTAGGCTGGCATGGTGGCTCACACCTGTAATCTCAGCACTTTGTGAGGCCAAGACACGTGAGTCACTTGAAGCCAGGAGTTCGAGAACAGCCTAGCCAAAATGATGAAATCTCGTCACTACCAAAAATATAAAAATTAACCAGGCATGGTGGTGCATGCCTACAGTCTCAGCTACTCAGGAGGCTGAGGCAGGAGACTTGCTTGAGCCCGGGAGGCAGAGGTTTCAGTGAGCAGAGATCACACCACTGCATTCCAGCCTGGGTGACAGAGTGAGACTCTGTCTCAAAAAGAAAAAAAGAAAGAAATGCTGACTCTACATGATAATTTATTTCTTGAGAAGTGATTATATCTTTTAAATAATGGTTAGCATGGCAGTCCATTTACACAACGTATGGCAAATTATGAAGAATATGAGTTTTGCTTATTTTAAAATAACTTTTACAGCTATATTATGTAGTCAACATAATAATAGAATATGTTCGTGAAAATATCACATCTGTAGTATATTCAATGACAGAATAAAATAGAATGTTTTCTCTCAATCTCATAGATCAGACATGCTAATGAAACTTGCAGTGACCTGAAATATATAGCAGAACATAGTAATACCCTCTTTGAAAATAAATATAATTAATCATATTTTTACCATAAAATATTTCTTATACATCAAATATTCCTCAATATGATTTTATATTACTGCAATTAGAGCCAATTTTTAACTCTGTGTATGTGTGTGTGTGTGTGTGTGTGTGTGTGTGTGTGTGTGTAGAGCTCCAGAAAAAAAAAGCTATTACAGTTCTTAAACTGAAATAAAAATAAAATAATTTTTATGTATATAAAGCCTTTCCATATCACTATGAGTTAACCATCTTGCTATGTGTATTCCAGGAGCAGCAGATTTGTGAGGTTGGCTTAACCACACTCCAGGAGATATTGAAGATAGTCAGAAGCAGAACTTGCTGCTTCTGTGTTCGTCCTCCGGAGCACACACTAGGTCCTGCATAATCTTAGCAGGTGAGAGAGCAACATTTCCTTTATTCTCTGAAACTCTTAAGTTATTAGCTGTTACTTACTTCATGGACACTTATTTGAGATTTTTTGATACTAACAATATTCTTTAACAATACGCATGGCAAGAGTTTGAGGTAAGCAGTGGTTTAGTGAGTTGTCTTCCAGGTATGAAATGGTTCTGTCATTTGCATATGTCTCTCTTTATCTGTGAAGGCAGTGTCCAATTGGTGACACCAGCAAACCAATCACATTGGCTTGACTCTCAGCTGCCCTCACTTCTCCAAAAAATATCTACTCACTTGATCTTTTGGCATTCATTTAAACTAAAATGAAAGTTATTTGTCATCATTTTTATCATCATTCTTTTTTGTTTTAAGTTTCTTTTTAAATCCATTTCTATATGGATTAAGAAAATTTAAAATCATCTAATTCTCAGAAAGTTTCAAACCCCATAGTTCAATAATATGCACATTAATGTCTAGCATAAACAACAACAACAAAGATGTAACTGACATTTGAACAGAGTATTGAAGCACTATCTTAGTCCATGCAGGCTGCTTACAGTATGAAGATGCCAGCAGATTCAATGCCTGGTGAGGTTCTCTTCCCTGGTTCATACATGCTATGTTGTTGCTGTTGTCTTCACATGGTGAAAGGCACAAGCAAGTAGATCTTCTTTACTTGGACCTTGTTTATAAGGGCACTAAACCCATTCATTAGAGTTCCACTTTAATGACCTTATCTTTTCCAAAAGGCTCCATCTCTGAATACCACCAGCTTTTGAGTTAGGGTTGTAGCATATGAATTTTGGATGGTGGGATGAGGACACACACATTCACATAACAGCAAGCACTGTTTGATCACAAAGAGGCAAAATAATCTGTCATGACTGCATTTTGTCTTTCTAATCAACTATTTACCAATCATGAGAGAAGCATACAAATTTTAGCAGTATTGCTTTAAGTTTTCTAAAAGACATCCAACTATTGTAGAACACATGAACATACAAGTGTCTTTCTACATAGTTAGCAGCTTTTCCTAGTTTGAGTTTGAGTCTGACATTCCTCCCTGGTGTGCTAGACTCTTTGAAGTTCCCCAATATTGAGTACAATTCTTTGTATCATTCGTATGCTTGCTCATGTCTCAGGTCAGGTTGCTAGGATCCTTTTCTTCAATTGGGTTTCAGAAGGAAATGTTAGCTAGTATGAGTAGACTACAGGTTATTGAGTGCTCTCTACCAGTATTTAATAGCAACCTGGACCTCTTAGCAGGCACTCAAGCTTTTTCACAAATATGAGTTGAACTACTGCTCAGAACATTTTTCTTTTATTTTGTTGATTATACTGTATTCCTCTTGTTTGGATGATGAATTAAGCTGGCAAAAGACAGACTTTCCAGAAAGGAAGAGTCTTGTTTTCAATTTTGTACTGTAATTTCTTGTCTAAAGCAACAATTTTTGTTCCATTTTCATTTCATCATCCAACTATGATGACACAGGGGTGCTGTTTTGAACATTTCTTTTTCTCCAATGAAATGCACTTTAATGTCTTATTAATTAAGGTTCTTTTTCTTTTCCAAGGTGATATGGTTAATTTATTAAATATTCGTGTACTATCTTTTACCAAGAAAAAATATAGTTACAAGGATATGAATAATAAAACAATAGGAAAACACTAAGAAATAATGAAGAAAGATGAAACACTGGGAACCTATGAATGGGAAAGAAAGTGGTGCCTACTGGAGCTTCTCTACAAATTATGTTTTATGTGTTATACACAGAGATAGGCCAAAGCTTGTCTGTTACATTTTTTTAGCAGTCACTAGGTGGGAGATTACACAGTGAATGATAGATTTTACAGAATCCGTGAGGTGAAGTGAAAACTCATAGAAAGCCTAATTGTTTCTGATCTGAGAAAAAGTAGAAATGCTTTGTAAGTGTTCTCACAGGTAATTAAAATATATATATACATATTATGTAACACATCCACAATGTACTTTCAATATAGTCTAGTATTAAAATGTAACAGAGGCCCTAAAGGCCTGAGGTCAGCTTTTATTTCTAGCACTTCATTAAAAAGTAGTATTCTGAAGATAATGGTTATAAATCTAATAATTTAGAGAGAAAGAAGGGGAACTGAGTCCATATTTATGGGTAAAAAGGTTTGTGATTGTCTACTTGAAACTTCATAATTATTTCCCATAAGTAGAGGTTTTAAATGTGTTTGATCATCATTCTTTCATAATCTACACTTAGGTGATACATTTGTCCCAGTTTTTTGAGGTTAGCACTGAAAGGCTTACATTTGTGGCAAATTCTTAGACCTGTGCCAATCAGGATGGTTGGTCACAGTGACCAGTACCAAGCTGTGTTCTTTGCCTGAAAAATTTTCTAGGCTTTTATTTTCGTCATGGACCATCAAACTACCAGTTTGTAGGTATTCATTAAAACCTCAGTCGTGATTCTTTATACCTGTACCACTTGCATTTTCATAGATTTTAGCTTACAAATCTGTTGGGCACTTATTTTATTCTTGTATGTATAAATCTGACTTTATCTGTGGCTGAGTTCAAAGTTCACATTGTAACTTTTAGAATGCAAGAAAGAGTTTTGCACAGATAAATTGTTCCACAGGGACTAGATATTAAGAAATTAAATTCATTAATTTATGCTAGAGTGTATTTACTTTAAATATATTAAGAACTATTCTGATTAAGCATTTTTAGAAGAGCTGTCTGAAGCTAGTTGTATAATCTGTGACTGTTTAGTGCCCTGGCATTGCAGGCCATTTTTCCTTTTACACTCTCAGGAGGCCAACTCTCCATGAGTGCTATAATTTTAGCTTGTGAGAGAAACATGGAGATGTAAGATAAGCTAATAATCCACAAACAGCTATTATATAGTAATTATGTGGGATTAATACCACCACTAGACAATGTATACTACATAAGACATGATAGTGAGAAATTGTACTTTTAAAAATGGCTATTCAGCCAGGCATGGTGGCTCAGGCCTATAATCCCAGCACTTTGGGAGGCTGAGGTGGGCAGATCACCTGAGGTTAAGAGTTTGAGATCAGCCTGGCCAACATGGTGAAACCTCATTTCTTCTAAAAATACAAAAATTAGCTGGGTGTGGTGGTGTGAACCTGTAATTCCAGCTACACTGGAGGCTGAGACAGGAGAATTGCTTGAACATGAAAGGCAAAAGTTGCAATGAACCCAGATCGTGCCACTGCATTCCAGCCTGGGTGACAGAGCGAGACTGTCTAAAATTAATTAATTAATTAATTAACTACTCTCACCAAAACAAAACAAACAACACAAAAATAAGATAATAAGTGCTGATGAGAATGTGAAGAAATTAGAACCCTTTTGTACTGTTGATGGCAATGTAGAATGGTGCAGCTATCATGTAAAATAGTAAAAAGATTCCTCAAAAGATTAAAATCAGAATTACCATATGATTTAGCAATCCTACTTCTGGGTATATAGCAGCAGAAATTCAAATCAAGATTTCAAAGAAATAGCTGCAGCTTCTTTTGTATTATAGCATTATTCACAATAGTCAAGATATGATGGATGCCGAGCCGAAGCTGGACGGTACTGCTGCCATCTCAGCTCACTGCAACCTCCCTGCCTGATTCTCCTGCCTCAGCCTGCCCAGTGCCTGCGATTGCAGGCGCGCGCCGCCACGCCTGACTGGTTTTCGTATTTTTTTGGTGGAGACGGGGTTTCGCTGTGTCGGCCGGGCTGGTCTCCAGCTCCTAACCGCGAGTGATCTGCCAGCCTCGGCCTCCCGAGGTGCCGGGATTGCAGACGGAGTCTCGTTAACTCGGTGCTCAATGGCGCCCATGCTGGAGTGCAGTGGCGTGATCTCGGCTCGCTACAACCACCTCCCAGCCGCCTGCCTTGGCCTCCCAAAGAGCCGAGATTGCAGCCTCTGCCCGGCCGCCCCCCATTCTGGGAAGCGAGGAGCGTCTCCGCCTGGCCGCCCATTGTCTGGGATGTGAGGAGCCCCTCTGCCTGGCTTCCCAGTCTGGAAAGTGAGGAGCGTCTCTGCCCGGCCGCCATCCCATCTAGGAAGTGAGGAGTGCCTCTTCCCGGCCGCCATCCCATCTAGGAAGTGAGGAACGTCTCTGCCCGGCCGCCCATCGTCTGAGATGTGGGGAGCACCTCTGCCCTGCCGCCCCGTCCGGGATGTGAGGAGCGTCTCTGCCCGGCCGCCCCGTCTGAGAAGTGAGGAGACCCTCTGCCTGGCAACCGCCCCGTCTGAGAAGTGAGGAGCCCCTCCGCCCAGCAGCCACCCCGTCTGGGAAGTGAGGAGCGTCTCCGCCCGGCAGCCACCTCGTCCGGGAGGGAGGTGGGGGGGTCAGCCCCCCACCCGGCCAGCCACCCCGTCCGGGAGGGAGGTGGGGGGGTCAGCCCCCCGCCCGGCCAGCCGCCCCGTCCGGGAGGGAGGTGGGGGTGTCAGCCCCCTGCCCGGCCAGCTGCCCCATCTGGGAGGGGGGTGGGGGGGTTAGCCCCCCGCCTGGCCAGCTGCCCCGTCCGGGAGGTGAGGGGCGCCTCTGCCCGGCCGCCCCTACTGGGAAGTGAGGAGCCCCTCTGCCCAGCCAGCCGCCCCGTCCGGGAGGGAGGTGGGGGGTCAGCCCCCCGCCCGGCCAGCCGCCCCGTCCGGGAGGTGAGGGGCGCCTCTGCCCGGCCGCCCCTACTGGGAAGTGAGGAGCCCCTCTGCCCGGCCAGCCGCCCCGTCCGGGAGGGAGGTGGGGGGGTCAGCCCCCCGCCCGGCCAGCCGCCCCGTCGGGGAAGTGAGGGGCGCCTCTGCCCGGCCGCCCCTACTGGGAAGTGAGGAGCCCCTCTGCCCGGCCAGCCGCCCCGTCCGGGAGGGAGGTGGGGGGTCAGCCCCCCGCCCAGCCAGCCGCCCCGTCTGGGTGGGAGGTGGGGGGGTCAGCCCTCCCGCCTTGCCAGCCGCCCTGTCCGGGAGGGAGGTGGCGGGGTCAGCCCCCCGCCCGGCCAGCCGCCCCGTCCGGCAGGGAGGTGGGGGGGTCAGCCCCCTGCCCGGCCAGCCGCCCCATCCGGGAGGGAGGTGGGGGGGTCAGCCCCCTGCCCGGCCAGCTGCCCCATCTGGGAGGGAGGTGGGGGGGTTACCCCCCCGCCTGGCCAGCCGCCCCCGTCCGGGAGGTGAGGGGCGCCTCTGCCCGGCTGCCCCTACTGGGAAGTGAGGAGCCCCTCTGCCCGGCCAGCCGCCCCGTCCGGGAGGGAGGTGGGGGTGTCAGCCCCCTGCCCGGCCAGCTGCCCCATCTGGGAGGGGGGTGGGGGGGTTAGCCCCCCGCCTGGCCAGCCGCCCCGTCCGGGAGGTGAGGGGCGCCTCTGCCCGGCCGCCCCTACTGGGAAGTGAGGAGCCCCTCTGCCCGGCCAGCCGCCCCGTCCGGGAGGGAGGTGGGGGGGTCAGCCCCCCACCCGGCCAGCCGCCCCGTCCGGGAGGGAGGTGGGGGTGTCAGCCCCCTGCCCGGCCAGCTGCCCCATCTGGGAGGGGGGTGGGGGGGTTAGCCCCCCGCCTGGCCAGCCGCCCCGTCCGGGAGGTGAGGGGCGCCTCTGCCCGGCCGCCCCTACTGGGAAGTGAGGAGCCCCTCTGCCCAGCCAGCCGCCCCGTCCGGGAGGGAGGTGGGGGGGGTCAGCCCCCCGCCTGGCCAGCCGCCCCGTCGGGGAAGTGAGGGGCGCCTCTGCCCGGCCGCCCCTACTGGGAAGTGAGGAGCCCCTCTGCCCAGCCAGCCGCCCCGTCCGGGAGGGAGGTGGGGGGTCAGCCCCCCGCCCGGCCAGCCGCCCCGTCTGGGTGGGAGGTGGGGGGGTCAGCCCTCCCGCCTGGCCAGCCGCCCTGTCCGGGAGGGAGGTGGGGGGGTCAGCCCCCCTCCCGGCCAGCCAACTCGTCCAGGGGGGAGGTGGGGGGGGTCAGCCCCCCGCCCGGCCAGCCACCCCGTCCGGGAGGTGAGGGGCGCCTCTGCCCAGCTGCCCTTACTGGGAAGTGAGGAGCCCCTCTGCCCGGCCACCACCCCGTCTGGGAGGTGTACCCAACAGCTCATTGAGAACGGGCCATGAAGACAATGGCAGTTTTGTGGAATAGAAAGGGGAGAAAGGTGGGGAAAAGATTGGGAAATCGGATGGTTGCCGTGTCTGTGTAGAAAGAGGTAGACATGGGAGACTTCATTTTGTTCTGTACTAAGAAAAATTCTTCTGCCTTGGGATCCTGTTGATCTGTGACCTTACCCCCAACCCTGTGCTCTCTGAAACATGTGCTGTATCCACTCAGGGTTGAATGGATTAAGGGCGGTGCAAGATGTGCTTTGTTAACCAGATGCTTGAAGGCAGCATGCTCCTTAAGAGTCATCACCACTCCCTAATCTCAAGTACCCAGGGACACAAACACTGCGGAAGGCCGCAAGGTCCTCTGCCTAGGAAAACCAGAGAACTTTGTTCACTTGTTTATCTGCTGACCTTCCCTCCACTATTGTCCTGTGACCCTGCCAAATCCCCCTCTGCAAGAAACACCTAAGAATGATCAATAAAAAATAAAAATAAAAATAAAAATAAAAAAAAATAAAAAAAAAAAAAGATATGATAACAACTCAAATGTTCACCTACAGATGAATTAGTTAAAGAAAAAGTTGGTTTATACATTCAATGGAATATTATTTAGCCTTAAGAAAGAAAGTTCTACAACTTTCAACAGTATGGATGAACCTGGAGGACATTATGCTAAGTGAAATAAGCCAGTTACAGAAGGACAAATGCTGCATGATTCCACTTATAGGAGGTATCTGAAATAGTCAAACTCATAGACTAGTGATGGGTAGTTGTCAGCGGGTGGGAGGATGGGTAATAGGAAATCATTGCTTAATGGGTTTAAAGTTTCAGTTATGCAAGATGAATAATTCTAGAGATCTGCTGTACAACATAGTACCAGTAGTTAATGATATGGTATTGCGCACTTTAACATAGGGACAACAGCTTGGATATGGTTTGTATTCACCAAAGCTCATGATCAAATTTGATCCCCAATGTGGTGGTGTTGGGAGGGGGAGCCTAGTAGGAGTTGTTAGATCAATGCCCTCCTGAGAAGGTGAGTGAGTTCTCACTCTCTTAGAAATGGATTAGTTCGTGTGAGTGCAGATTGTTAAAAAGATCCTGGCTTTCTTGTAGTCCCTCTCTTGCTTCTTATCTCTTTGCACATACCCACCTGCTTTCCACTTTCTGCTGTGAGTGGAAGCAACTTGAGGCCCTCATCAGATGCAGCTGCTTAATCTTGAACTTTTCATCCACCAGAATCGTTAGCTAAATAATCCTCTCTTCTTTATAAATCACTAAGTATCAGTATTCTGTTATAGCAACACAAAGTGGACTAAGACAATACATTAAGAGGATGTGTGTCATATTAAGTTTTCTTACCACAAAACAAACAAATAACACCCATATATAAAACATAAGGACATTTTTGGAGGTGACGGTTATGTTTAGCCGCTGGGTTGTGATGATGGTATCACTGGTGAATGCGATTATGTTGAAACTCATCAAAATATAAACATTAAATATATGGAATTTGTTTATGTATCAATCATACCTCAAATTTTAAAAAAGAAAATTAAAAAATAAATAGAAAAGGCGCTTACTTCCAGAAATGAAGATACAATGTCTTGTGAACATTTCAGATAAGATACTTTATTTGAACAATAGCACTATCTAATTTTTCATTTTTCAAACAGGAAAACAACACCAAAAAATATGGACATTCCCTATATTCGCTATATTACACAGCCAAATAAAAAAACAATGACTCATTCTTATGGCCTCATAAGCCAGGTAATTTAAAATAAATATAATAAATAAGAGAAATCCAAATCAAAGGCATGGTGACATACCACTTAACACATAGAGTGACTGTAGTGAAACATATAGACAATGAAAATGTCAAAAAGTATGTGGAGAAATTGGAATTCTCATACATTGCTGGTGGGAAAGTAAAATTGTGAAACAATTTTGAAAGACATGCTGGGATTCCTCAAAAGCTAAGTACAGAATTCCTAATTATATACCCAAAAGGAGTGAAAACATATGTCCACACAAAAACTTGTACATGAATGATTATAGAGGTATTATTTATAATAGCCCAAAGTGGAAACAGTTAAATATTTCTCACATGGTGAATAAAAACGTAGTTTTATATCCAGTAACAGAATATTAATTCAGTCATGACTAGGAACAAAATACTGATACATTCCAAAACACAGAAAAGCCTGGAAACATTATTCTAAATGAAAGAAGCCAGTCCCAAAAGATCACATGTTGTTCGATTCCTGTTATGTGAAATGCCCAGAATGGGCCAATCTAGACAGAAAAAAAAACAAATTACTAAGGATTGTGGGTAGAGAGAATAGGAAGTTATTGTTAATGGGTACAATGGGTACATGATTTCTTTTCGGATTGATGAAAATGACCTAAAATTGATTACGGAGATGGTCACGTGACTCTTTGTATGTCACTGAGATACATACTTTAAAGGATGAATTACAATATATGTGATTTATATTTCAAAAAATCTTTAAATAAATAAATTTTGTTTTGTAATTGGTTAAGGAGGTTAAATCTGCTAGAAATGAGTGATTCATTGATAACAGTTATTGAAAGATGAAGTCTAAGTTTACGTTCTTCTTTCTGGTAAGCGGGTGAAATGAAGGGATAATCCTCAAAGACAGAAAATATAGGAGGAGGAGTCAAGCTAAAATGTTGGGTGTAATTTTTCAAGGTTTTCAGTAATCACTAATGTTCTACGATAATTGTCTTTACATAAGGCTTTCATTTATTTTCTTGTAGCCACAGTTTTGCTTTGATTTCCAATTTACAAGCCCTAGTATAACCTGTATGAAAATATAGCTATTTAGTATTATATTTATGTTACTGTTAGAATTCATCACAAGCTGTACCACTGTCCTTTAGAATGTGTTTGATAAGCAGAATTCTGAAAATATCATATTTTAAAAATAGACTACAGTCAAATCTTTTAGCAATTTAATGCGTGATTTCTGATAGACACAACAGTGAAATATGTCATTCAACCTTTAAAAAGCTGAAGCTGAAAGTTTAATGAAGACATAGTTAGACTCATATTTCTTTACAAGTGCCCTGACATTATAGCCCTTCTGTTTCAACATTTAATTCAGTGTTGCTGCTTGAAATCTTGCTAAAATCACCTTCAATTGTTTGTCCTCTTCCTCCCCTTTGGATGAATATAGAAACAGCAGTTATGAGCTTTCTCTTGAGATTTTGCATGAAAAGGATCTAGAGATGAAAAAGACTCTTGTTGTTTCATCATTCTTTTTTTTTCTTTTTTTAGGAAAGTTTTATAATTTTTAAAGTTAAAACTTTCAATGTATTTCTGTGATAGACCAATGAAACTGGTCATTTTTTCCTTCCCGTTGGTGGTTAAGTCTTTTCCAATGACATATGGTAGGAGAGTTAAATTGTCTTTAAAGACATTTAACTTTAATATATCAGGCTTTACTTCAAAGAAAGGTATTACATTAATTGAAGGAAAGTTCTAGGGAGAAGAAAAATAATGGAGACACGATAATTTTTAAATATAATTTCACAAATTAAGAAGGTTATTCAGACATTAGTGGATAATTAACTTAGAACGTACCATTTACACGGAATAATTTTCTCCTCACAAACCACCCAAGTGCTGCTAGGGGTCTATGCAGTAAGCAGAACAGGTACAAGAAAGCAGCTGAAGACAAATGAGGAGAGAATATATTTATTTTAAGTAAATGAGCTTGTTGCTTGACTTATGTTATTGGGTCAATGGCTATTTTTTCTAATATAAATAAACCCAGAATATTCCACATTTGTTTTCCTCTAGACAATGTGATGTAGACTGAAAACATTATCAAGCTACATTCCAAGTGGAAAGAAAATAATTCAGAAAAATAAGATGACAGTCTTCCCATTTATAGCCACTGCTATTAACCACAGAAATTTGCCATTAACCACAGGAAAAAAAAATGTGTTCTTTGTGTATTTGAGGTAGCTGTGCGACAGTCAGTGTGGTCTATAATTGATCTAGCTACTGTAAGTACTATAAGCTCAGTGGTTAATTTTCATAGGCGTTGAAATCAAATTACCTTGATCTGAATTTTTTTTCTTTTTCTTTTTTTTTCTTTTTTTGAGACAGAGTCTTGCTCTGTCACCTAGGCTGCAGTGCAGTGGTAATCTCGGCTCACTGCAAACTCCACCTCCCCAATACAAGTGATTCTCCTGCCTCAGCCTCCTCAGTAGCTGGGACTACAGGCTGCACCACCACACCTGGCTAATTTTTGTATTTTTAGTAGAGATGGGGTTTAACCATGTTGGCCAGGTTGGTCTTGAACTCTTGACCTCAGGGGATTCACCTCCCTTGGCCTCCCAAAGTGCTGGGATTACAAGCCTGAGCCACCGTGCCTGGCTCCTTGGTTTGAATTTGATAGTTATGGGATCTAGCAGATTTGTCTATTATGGCTAGTACTTTTTGTGCTATAATTTATTTAAATCTACTAATTCAATATTTATATAAAGTCATCCTTGTGTATTTTTTGTGGAATTGGTTCCAGGGCCCCTTACACACACCAAAATCCATGGATGCTCAAAGTCTTTTATATAAAATGATGTGGTATTTTATATAATCTATATGCATCCTTCCATATACTTTAAATTATTTGTAGATTACCGATAATACCTAAAACGAAGTAAATGTTGCATACGTTGTTGTTTTACTGTATTGTTCAGGGAATAATGACATGAAAAAAATCTGTTATTGCTCTTTTCAACTATTTCCAATCTGTGGTTGGTTGAACCCATGAATGTGGAACCCACGAATGTGGACCCCACAGTTACAGAGGACCAGCTGTATTTTAGCAGGATAATTGTAATGTTGTTGTATATAAAGTAAATTGAGGAATATCACATATATTTGCACTTCCATTTGTTCAATGTCTAAGTTGTTTGATAGAAAAAGATATTCTTAAAACTATCAACTTGTAATAAAATTCACTATATTCCTTTTTCATCTTGAGAGACAAAATGGAAATCCTCAAAAGGACTTCAAAAGAGCACTTGATAGTATATCAGGGAAATGAAAGTTTCAGTTAATATGTTTCTAACAATCTCTCTCTAAACGTATTACCTTTGCTTCAAGATGAGATAGTGTCTATGTCCTGTATACACAGATTTTGTCTCTTTTCTCATTAGACCTGTCCTAATACATGATGTAAATAAAGAATATGCTTCTAAAACAATAGATTACAGGGTTAGAGAAAATATGCCATTCATTTATTTACTCATTCATATATTTATTAAACTGCTTAAAAAAATTAATGGGTATGTGGTATGTCTGAGTCATACTTCTTAATACTTAAAAGTGGAATACTTATAGAAGTAGATCTTGAGGGGCAAAAAGGAATAAGTCAAATTATTATATTCCAGAGAGATAAATATAAAATTAAAGGTATGAAGAAAAGAAAATGAAAATAAAGAGAAGGTAAGTAATTCTGCCTGAAATCACAGAAAACTTAATAGTAGAAGTCAAGGTTCATCTGACAAAATCTTGTTGAATTAATAGGAGTTAGGCAAAGAAAGAAAGAAAATGCAGTGTACCAGTGCAGAAGAGTTGCATGCACAAAATTACATAAGTATAATGGTTTTGATGAATTCAGGTAATAGTGATAATCTTTAAGCAGCAGGATTGTACATTCTAAGACAATAAGACTGTATGGAGTAAGAAAGCAAATTATAAAGATCTTAGATATTATCCTGTGAGCAAGAGAAAGCTAGGATGTTTTTTTCTTAGTAGAGTAGGGACTTGATCAGATTTACTTTTAAGGGGAACAATGGAGACAAATCCAGTTGAGGGATATGACTATTCTGAACATTCCATATTACCTTTAGGTGTATTTAGGCATTGATAATATGACATTATTTTAAAATCAAATTCTATTATGTGTATTTATTGTAGTACCAAAAGCCCATTTTAGATTAATCTTTATAGAAGCTTCATCATATTCAAAACATCAGCCAAACTGTTATTTATCATATATTCTCTTTTTAACATCTTATTTTCTTTCTGCTAGTGACAGAATATTGGTTGTCCATAATTATCCAATGATCCTCAAGGTTATGCAAACTCCAAATTATACAGGTATCTTTCTTTAAATAAGGCATTTTATTAAATTTTTTAACAACATACATAACTTGTGAGGGAATTTTTCCACATGTTATACTCAATATTCTCACTTTTTTTTTTTTTTTTTTTTGAGACAGAGTCTCTCTCTCTTGTTGCCCAGGCTGAAGCACAATGGCTCAGTCTCAGCTCACTGCAACTTCTGCCTCCCAGGTTCAAGAGATTCTTCTGCCTCAGCCTCCTAAGTTGCGGGGATTACAGGGATGTGCCACGAAGCCTGGCTAATGTTTTGTACTTTTAGTAGAGATGGGGTTTCACCATCTCGGCCACGCTGGTCTTGAACTCCTGATCTCAAGCGATCTGCCTGCCTTGGCCTTCCAAGGTGCTGAGATTACAGACGTGAGCCACTATACCTGGCCTCAATATTCCCTTAATAAATGTGTATTGCTATTTTTGTGTCCGCTGCATGTAATAGGACTCATTTAACAATTGTTCTAACAGAAACCTTCATTTGTCCACAGGGAATATGATTCAGATCTTTGTACATATTAAGACCGGGAAATTTTTTGTGACAAAGTTGAATTGTTGCTTTACTCCCTTTTTTGCTTTGTGACATTGGATTAAAGTTAAAATAATTAAATACAAAAATGTCTCCTTACCTGTTTCCATTTTGTTCTTAGAATATTTCCTGATAGTCTCATAGAGTAGATCAACAATTTCTGTAATCCTCTGCATAATTTCCCACTTTGTTAAAAATACTACATGATCAATAAGTGCTTGAGTCAGAAAAGTTAAATACTTTTCTGCCTGAACGAAATTGTCCCAAGTATTCTTTACAACAATTTTTATATATCCATTTATTCATATATATAGAGAGATGCCCATATATATGTGACAAGAGCCAATTCAATATTTGTGGTTTGGTGACTATGGGTCAGTCTCTGTATTTTGCTCGTATGCATTGGATTATATAGTCTTTATTGGCAATATTTAGTTATTCAATACATTGATAATTCATCAACACACTGAAGTTATCATACCTGTTTAAACCATGTTATAGGGTTTGATTAATATATGAGTGAGATAACTAATGGAATAGGATTTGGAAAACCACAAAATTCTATAAAGATGCAAGGTTACATGCATCCATAACCATCATGGAAAGTTCACCTCTTGTTGATAAATTGAATATATTATTTTGACAAATAAGTATGTGACTATTTGGACATAATAAGTTGCCTATGCCAAACTTTTTTTCATGGTGATGTTGTTCAGTGTATGAAGTGTGACAAAATTTTCTAAATTAAAACAAAAACACACGCTAATGGTGTTACAGAATATTTGTCAAGGTTCTTTTTTTTTTAGTTTCTAGTGAGAGAAACTCACCTTAAACTAATCTAAATTAAAGGATATATTAGTTTTAACTGTCAGAATATATATCAGAAAACTATGTGTGGTCAAACAAGGCTGGCCCCAAGAGCTCTAATGATCCATTAATATTCAATCTGTTCCCAATACATTGTACCATCTTATTTGCTTGTTTTATCTGGTGGCAGCTTTAAATATATAGGAGCTGCTACATTGTTGTATTAGTCTACTTTCACATTGCTATAACATACTACCTGAGACTGGGTAATTTATAAAGAAAAGAGGTTTAAACGGCTCGTGGTTCCACAGGCTGTACAGGAAGCGTGGCTGGGGAGGCCTGAGGAAACTTACAATCATAGAGGAAGGCAAAGAGGAAAGAATCACATCTTTCACGGCCAGAACAGGAAGAACAGAGAGGGGAGAGGTGCTACATACTTTTACACAACCAGATCTTGTGAGAACACACTCACTATCACAAGAACATAAAGGGGGAAGTCTGCACCCATTATCCAATTATCTCCCACCAGAACCCTCCTCCAACATTGAGGATGATAGTTCCACATGAGGTTTGGGTAGGGACACAAATCCAAACCATACCAATTATCTTCAGTGAAAAGAATTTTAGACAGAAACTATTCTTTGTTGATAGATCCAAGAACAATTTAACTGATTTCACTCTGAGCTCATCATTAATCCAATCACTGTGACCAGAAATAAAATCACTATTCTATTTAGGCAGTCCTGAATATGTGCTCTCTCCTACACCCAGGGATGCAGTAGGTCTTATCAGAGCCACAAAAACTATAGAGGATGACTGGCAGACCTAAGTGATGTTTGGCAGAAACACACACAGACACACACACACGAGTACAGAAAGATTTACACATAATGAAGTAGAAAATAGAACAGCGTAATTTGAGTTTGTTGTATCCCCAGAATTCAAGGAATCTCGGGTTATATGGAAAGAGAAGCATTGTTCTAATTTTGTTTCTGCCAATGCATTGGTTATGGTTCTCCAGAGAAAAAGAACACATGAAATATAATTGTTCTACATTTACTTACCGATGTCATCCTTCTATAGTTTTTATTCTAAGAAGGAAGCCTCAAAAAATTTAAAAAGCTATTCATTACAAAGGCACAAAGTGTAAGCATGTATTGATCAACTCTAATGGTCGTTAATTGTGAAAAGGCTCTTTAAGGCCATTTAAGGTGCATTCACTATTGTGCTTTGTGGTGACAGACTAACTTGACAACAACAGCATTTATTTGCTTTAACATGTAAGACTGTGTATAATTTAACTGTATTAGTCCATTCTCATACTGCTATGAAGAAATACCCAAGACTGGGTAATTTATAAAGAAAAAGGGGTTTAATGGACTCACAGTTCTACATGGCTGGGGAGGTCTCACAATCACGGGAAGGAGAAAGGGGAGCAAAGGCATGTCTTACATGGTAGCAGGCAAGAAATGTATGCAGGGGAACTGCCCTTTATAAAACCATCAGATCTCATGAGTCTTACTATCACGAGAACAGCACAGAAAATAACCACCCCATGATTCAATTACCTCACACCAAGTCCCTTTCGTGACATGTGGGGATTATGGGAGCTACAATTCAAGATGAGGTTTGGGTGGGGACACACCCAAACCACAACACTAACAAAATCAGTTAAAAAGAAAGAAAAAAGAAATAGTTAACATGATAACTATGAGATATATTGATTGTAATGACAAATGTTATAAGAAATTATTAAAAGGAAATGATGAAAAATATAAGTAAAATTGCTTAATAATAATAGCTACATAATTTACCTAACACATTATATATATATATATAGTGTTAGCAAATATATAATATACATTTATATTCAGTCAGAAAATATTTATTGAGTAGCTTTTGTATGTTAAACATTATACAAGTTTCACAAATGCAAAGATTAAGGAACAAAACATTTTGCCCTTGGTGAGCTCACATCATTCTGCAATATACACATGGTGACTTATCTGACTGTTTTTTTAAGTGTGATATAGTAACACTTAAGCAACACATAAGCAAATCCCCAATACCTTTCTCTAAACAACCAGACAGGCAAAACTTTCTACAAGTTATAGTAAACCAAGACACTATCTTTTCCTCTTAACACAGCCTAGAGGCAGGATAATGAAAGGAGGGAGCAGTGAAGACATTTCTGTCCTGAGGCAGTTTCAGGCTACCGGAGGCTAAAAACCAAACTCTCCAGAAGCCTCAAGGAAAGGATGTGTGCAAAAACAGCCCTTCAGAAATAATTTGGTACTTATTTTTACACTCTAAGTGTTGCAAAACATCTTCCCCTTCATGGAATAGAGATTTACTGATTTCGTGAAGTTTGCTTATATAATTTTTAGTATTTGGAGGCATCTGCACTCTTTGAAACAATTGAAACCATGAAAATGTTGTAGTAATTCTTGTATTTGTTCTTAATCAGGAGCACTCATTCATGTCAACACATAATTTTTAAAACTTTTTTCTGTATGACACTACTTTCTCTACTTTAGTCAACTTCTTTTCACCCCATTGGAGAGGAAGGGATTTCTGCCCTACGATTAAGTGGATGGCCAAACACATACAACACCTGGCACTAGACAGATGAAATTAACAGCAGTTTAATAGTCACATATACTCACAGTTTATGCGAGGTGCATGCTGACTGCCACAAAGGATCTCCCGGGGGTTGCACTTAGAAGCAGTGACCAACTGGGGACAGTGGGAGGCAGACTTCGTAGTATCAAGAGGATAGAGGTGACCCATGAAAGAATATGAGTGACTTATTTGAATCATTCCACATGCTGACAGGGAAATAAAACCTGCTACTCAAATCTCATTGAAAAGGAGGGATTTTTGGCTAGAAGACCCTTATCCAGAGCAAAATGGGGAGAGGAATTTGTGGTTAGGTCAATCAAGGTCCAACCAGATGTCAAGACAGCAGATAATATCAAGCCTTAATTTTAAGTCTTATACCACAGCTTCAAATTCTTTGTTTATTTTCTCTTAATTTGTATTCCATATCAAGTGTGATCAAAAGTTATTTAAAAAATGTGTAATGTGTGAAGTTTCACACTGTCTACCTTCAATTGGGTTAAGGCTACAATTGTGTTTGTCCAAGGTGTTAGTAAAATGTGGAGTTTGAGTATTTTTAGTTAGAGCATGTCTTTTTCAGTTTCCCACATTCACTGTGTTTCTCTAAAAGAAAATACTTTTTAAAAATTTTCTTTCTGTATGGCTCACCGAATGCATTTGAACTGGGGATCATTGCTACCATTTATAAACTTGTGACCCATATGACCAAATTCTCATTCAGGTGTGTCAGTCAAAACCACATTAAAATAATAAACAGACTTACTTTCCCAATGGCTCGAGTTTCCTATATTGCCCAATAACTAGAAAACATATTTCCTATATTGCCAAATAACTAGAACACATTGGTATTTTTTTAAACACATGACACATGATACCATAACATGTGGTATAACTCCTTCAAACCCTCTAGCTTTTTAAAATCAGCCTAGTTTATGTCCCTATTCTTCTATTTTCTTTCCCAAACAATTGGCCACTGACCTTTTATTCAGAATCCTTCAGCTACAAGTCCAAAGGAATTAGCTAGCAAGGCTGACCTTCCTAAGAGGTTGGCAGAGAGGAGGAAATAGAACAAAGAAATCTCAAATCCTCTTTAGAAGCAGAGAAAAGAAAAGACTGAGAGAACTTAAAAGTTAATGATGAGAGTGGCTTTTCATGTTTAATTATGATTTTAATTAGTTCGTATTAGGAACTAATTTTTATGCTCTCACAGGTAACTGAGTCTCTTAAAAGCACTTATATACCTGTGAGATTCAGAAGGTAAGAAACAGAATAACAGAGGAAACAAAAAGAGACAACCAAAGACAAAAAGGAAAGAATAATAATGTTAAAAATAAAGAACAACAGTGTAAGAAAGCACAAAATAAATAAGGTTTCAATACCTTTTCCCTGCTTTATAACTGAGGAATTAAATGAAAATCTTTCAAATGCAAATGTTACTTTGTTCCCCTCATTTTACATCCTACATCAAATCCTGAGGAAATACAAGGTGTTCTTTTTTTTCTAAGGGTACATTTGAAAGACACTATTAAGCTCACTTGCAGCATTTTGTGAATTCCAAGGTGCATATTTCTCACATTGAATATCTATGACATCTACAAAGTCTGACAATCACAACCATCTGGGCAGTCGTTGTGAGGTAGCAAAGCAGGTGCTTGCTAATCAAAACTTGCAGAATAAGTTGTATGAGTTCGAAAGAACATTCTAAAGAAAATGATAGTGCACTCATTTAGGACATTCTAACCTATAGATGCTTTGATGCCAGAGAGGATGATGTTGTGTGGAAAACCTATGACGTTTATCACTCAGAAAGAACAGGTGACTCAGAAATAACAATCTTTGAATGAGCACATGTTTTAGGAATACTTCAACCACTTTATTTCATTTATATGTCATTTTACATGGTTTCGTTTGATATATGACAAAAAGTATATGTTAAAATAGGTCTAAAAGATCATTAGATGAAGAGTAAGAATTTTCAATGAGAAAGTAATTTGTCATATTTTAATTGTCAGTATTTTATTTTCCTTTCTGAACATCATATAAAATAATGATGCCACAAAATTGATATTATCTTTTATTTGATAAAAACCAGTTATTTGTGACTTCATCTTATACCTGACTTCCTATTTGCAGATTAAAATTAAGATATTGTCAGACTACATGAATGATCAGAAAACAATAGAATATCTACCACATTTTTCAAAATACTTTTTTATTCTGTGAGATATAGAAACAATTACCTTTCCAGAATACTTGTCCTTACTGCGTACCTAGAGTTATTTCTATCTGAAAATAGCCACAAGGTTCCCAAATTGCTCTTATCAGTGCTCCAAGGGAAACTCAAGTTGTAAATGTTTGCAAATAGGGGTGTGTGTGTGTGTGTGTGTGTGTTGCACACTTGTTGCCCCCTTTCTTTTCTTTGTGTGTGTGCGCATGCACGCATGCCTGCATGTCTTCGCAGAGCTGGATCATCTTGTTTCTTACTAACTTTAAAACATTTCACTCAAAATGTGTTTTTCTAAAGGTGGCTTAAGGAATGCAGTTGAAAACTAGAGATAATAATGATAGGAATTTATCTCTAACACTTCTAACACATTCCCCAAATCAAAATTGCCAAAGTAATTTTTTCCATGGTCGGGGCATAAATGCTTAAGTTTTGCTGAGATGAAAGCCATGTGTGAGAGACACTGAGGAATTGTCCTCTGCATCCTTCACCTTTACAAGTCCTTGTCCCCTACAGTTTCTCCCCGCTCCCTCTGCAGATGATCTACCAGCTGCTTCTCCTCACTACTCTTGATAAACACCACCAAAACAATGGTTAGTACTCCTCAAGAATGATTTCTCTCTTCCCATTTCTGAAACTAGCTGAACATCAACAGACATTCTCCTGCTAAAACCCTGTAAATAAAGCACCATATTCTCTTTGCTCTCTCCAAGTCAGAATGCACCTGTAGAGTCTTTTTGCGCCCAATAGTTGCCAATACAGACTTATGCTAATGATATTCTAGTTTATTTTCTCTCAAACTTGTTATTTTAATTATCAAATAAAGCAAATGTTTGCTGTTTAAATTTAAATGAATTTAAAGAGGATAATGCACATAAAGCACTTAACCCAGTGAATGGCACATACTAATCATAATTATGTACATAACTTAAACAGCTGCATTCTACAAGGGTTAAACTGGGAGTAACTATTTGCCCTTTCATGTGACTGCTTTACTTCCCTTGTGGATCATCTTATTGCTTCATTTTCGCCCATTCGGCTCCACTCCTATTCTTACAGTCCCTTGAGACAAAGACTCTTTATTTGAATAAACTTTAATCAGAATCCTCTGAGCCCTCTTTTGAAATAGGCCTCAATCTTGGGCTCTCTCTTCAATCTGCCTAGTTCAGTTATAACAAGAATCATGCTAAGTCATTTGAACGCGAACTGCCCCACATCACTTGTAACATCTGGTCTCCCCAGCCTGCCTTCAGCAAAAATAAAGTTAATTTGGTTTAGCAAGGATATCCCTACCCTTAATGTCTTCTCTTATTAATTTTCCATCCACTGGTCTCTTTCACTCTGCTTCTTGGGTATCAATTCCCACTTGCCTTTGTAGTATCCAGCGTGAAACGTGATCTTCCCCCTTAGTGCAAGAGTGTTGACACCTACAATAGAAATCTTGAATAAAGTCTTCCATATTGCTTTACTGTCATTGCTTTACTAATATTTTCCTTAGAACCAGAATGTCTCGTAACTTTTCTGATTACCTTCTGTCTTAGTCTGTTTTGTGCCCCTATAACAGAATACATGAGACTGAGTAATTTATAAAGAACAGAAATTTACTGATCACGACTCTGAAGGCTGAGAGTGTGTCCAGAATTGGTGGGTTCTTGGTCTCACTGACTTCAAGAATGAAGCTGCAGACCCTCGCAGTGTCACAGTTCTTAAAGGCGTCATGCCCCCGGTTTGTTCCTTCTGATACTTGGATGTGTTAGGAGTTTCTTCCTTCTGGTGGGTGTGTGGTCTCGCTGGCTCAGGAGTGAAGCTGCGGACCTTCGCACTGAGTGTTACAGCTCTTAAGGCGGCGCGTCTGGAGTTGTTCATTCCTCCCGGTGGGTTCGTGGTCTCACTGGCTTCAGGAGTGAAGCTTCAGACCTTCACGGTGAGTGTTACAGCTCATAAAGGCAGTGTGGACCCAAAGAATGAGCAGCAGCAAGCTATATCGCAAAGAGCAAAAGAACAAAGCCGCCACACTGTGAAAAGGTACGTACCGGTTTCCCCTGTCGGCTCTGGAAGCCTGCGTTTATTCTCTTATGTGGCCCCACCCACATCCTGCTGATTGGTCCATTTTACAGAGAGCTGATTGGTCCATTTTGACAGGGTGCTGATTGGTGCGTTTACAATCCCTGAGCTAGACACAAAAGTTCTCCAAGTCCCCACTAGATTAGCTAGATACAGAGTGCTGACTGGTGTATTTACAAACCTTGAGCTAGACACAGAGTGCTGACTGGTGCATTTACAAACCTTGAGCTAGACACATAGTGCTGATTGGTGTTTTTACAATCCCTTAGCTAGACATAAAGGTTCTCCAAGTCCCCACTAGACTCAGGAGCCCAGCTGGCTTCACCCAGTGGATCCCAAACCTGGCCGCAGGTAGAGCTGCCTGCCAGTCCCCCGCTGTGAGCCCACACTCCTCAGCCCTTGGGTGGTCGATGGGACCGGGCGCCCTGGAGCAGGGGGCAGCACTCATCAGGGAGTCTCGGGCAGTGAAGGAGCCCACGGCGGGGGCGGCGGCTGGGGGGCTCAGGCACGGCAGGCTGCAGGTCCTGAGCTCTGCCCTGTGTGGAGGCAGCTAAGGCCCCACGAGAAATCGAGTATAGCCCTGGTGGGCCAGCACTGCTGGGGGACCCAGCGCACCCTCCGCAGCTGCTGGCCCGGGTGCTAAGCCCCTCACTGCCCGGGGGCCAGCCAGCCACTCTGAGTGCAGGGCCCACCAAGCCCACGCCCACCCAGAACTCTAGCTGGCCTGCAAGCACTGCGTGCAGCTCCGGTTTCCACCCTTGCCTCTCCCTTCACACCTCTCGGCAGGCTGAGGGAGCCAGCTCTGGCCTCGGACGTCCCAGGAAGGGGCTCCCACAGTGCAGCGGGTTCGGGGGGGGGGGTGGGCTGAAGGGCTCCTCAAGTCTGGCCAGAGTGGGCGCCCAGGCTGAGGAGGTGCCAAGAGCGATGGAGGGCTGCGAGGGCTGCCAGCACACTGTCACCCCTCAAGAGGTCCAAGATCAAAGAGTTGCATCCAGTGAGGGCCTTCTTGCTGTGCCGCAGTGTGGTAAAAGACATCATATGGCTAGAGAGAGAGAGCAAGAAAGGGCCAAGCTTGCTTTTACAATAGGCCCACTTCTGCAAAAACAACATTAATCCGTTCATGAAGAGCCTTTATGACCTAATCACTTCTTAAAGTTCCAACCTTTCAAGATTGTTGCATTGGGAATTAAGTTTCTAACATACAAGCTTTGAAGAAGACATTCAAACCATAGCACAGCCAGATAATAAGCAAATCTTCCTCTTTTCCAAGAATAGATTTCAATGCAGCAAAATATATAAACTTCATGATCTCATCCTTATGCTATCCTTCCAGTAAGCATGAGTCAACTTCAGCCTGAGAAACCTATAGTTCGGAATAAAGCAGAGTTGGCTCCCTTTTTTCTCTATTTCTCAATTCATCTGCTCTTCCTCTCACTGAGCTGATGTTTAAAACAATTCCTGAGCGGAGGTTGAGCAGAGGAAGAAAAAAAGTAGAAATAAACATTCTTTCTGGACTGTTATAGTTATAATCTGGGTATTGCTGGTAGCAAATATGGAAACTTTATTTCAAGAGGAGTTTATATAGTTTCACACACATAACGCATCACACATACACATGCTCATGCTGCTGGGGAACTTTTGACACTGAGGTTACCACCTCAGCTGGCATCTTACACACTGTCTTCTCTATATCAAGTGCTCAAGGAATCAGACTGAAAGTTTGTGTGCCTTTAAAATTAATATGTTGAAATCTTAACTCCCATTGTGACAATAATAGGAGATGGGGCCTTGTGAGGTAATTAAGTCATGAGAAAGAGCCCTTCTGAATAGTATTAGTGCCCTTACAAAAGAGGCTGCAGAGAGCTGTCTCATCCTCTTTCCACAATGTGAGTATTCAATAGGAAGTCAGCAGCCTGCAATAGAAGAGGACCTTCATCAGAATCTGGCAATGCTGACACCATGATCTCAGACTTCCAGCATGCAGCACTATGAGAAATACATTTCTGTTGTTTACAAACCACACAGCCTATCGTACTTATAGCAGCCAGAACAAACTAAGATGCTCCACCTCAAGCCACTTTCTCTTGAGGTCACAAAGCATCATGAATCTGTCTATAGACAGGGCTTCTCTCCGCCAAGAGTAAACCAATTAAATTTTGGTATATGCTTATCCTGGCAGAACCTGTAAATACAGGTTTTTTTAAATTTAATTCTCTTTTTGTTCTGCTGACCTTTGCTTTGTTAGGCTGAACTAGTCAGATTACCTGGTTGAGCCTTTCTCCTAGTATAAACCAAATACCACTCCCTGTTTCCTCAAACTCTGCAAAAGTGTCACAATGCACTTCAATAACACACAAACACACACACTCTCTCTCTCTTTCTCTATTTTTTTCTTTTTTGACACGAAATCTCACTGTGTCACCCAGGCTGGAGTGCAGTGGCGTGATCTCAGCTCGCTGCAACCTCTGCCTCCTGGGTTCAAGCAATTCTCATGCCTCACCCTCCTGAGTAGCTAGGACTACTCAGCCTCCCAAAGTGCTAGGATTGTATGCGTGAGCCACCGCACCTGGCCTGCACTTCAATAACTCTCTACAGAAACTCTATCAGTTTGTTCAACTTTCTGATTAATTCTTTGATGTTTCTTACGTGGCCTAGAGTCAGGTAAAAGATATTACTAGCAAAAGTAGTTTTACAGTCTTTTTTTTTAAATTTTATTATTATTATACTTTAAGTTTTAGGGTACATGTGCACAATGTACAGGTGTGTTACATATGTATACATGTGCCACGTTGGTGTGCTGCACCCATTAACTCATCATTTAGCATTAGGTATATCTCCTAATGCTATCCCTCCCCCCTCCCCCCACCCCACAACAGTCCCCGGAGTGTGATGTTCCCCTTCCTGTGTCCATGTGTTCTCATTGTTCAATTCCCACCTATGGGTGAAAACATTCAGTGTTTGGTTTTTCGTCCTTGAGATAGTTAGCTGAGAGTGATGGTTTCCAGTTTCATCCATTACGTGATTTTTTATAGATATTTGAGCGCCTAGTTTTAGGATGTGTAAATACTTGACATCTACTGAATTATTCTGACTCCACAAAAACAATGAAGCCACAGAATACACTGTCATAGATCTCTCATATAGATAGATAGATAGATAGATAGATAGATAGATAGATAGATAGATAGATATACATTGCACACACCTGTGCAAGTATCCCCTTGAACTTTTTGACCCTCATTGGGCTTCAAGATATTTCAGTTTCTTTCTTCTGATCCATTATGAGATCCTTTTAGAGATTTTCCTCAACAAGGAATTAGGACTTTCATAATCACACCAAAAAATGAGACAGTGCACTGGTTGACAATGACAAACAGCCAACAGGAAATCTTTAGGCTCCAGGAGGAAATCCCAAAAACGACTCTGGCAGGAGCCTAATAACGAATCTAAATAATTAACATGATGAAATACATTACTACTGGAAGACCAAAACCTACTTCACATCTGGCCACTGAGAATTACTCAAACAAGGTCATTGCAAAGCCCATAGTTGATAACGCATAAATGTTGAGTAAATATTATGTGTCTCTGGTCAGGCACTTTGGGAAGCCGAGGCAGGAGGATCCCTCGAGCCTAGGAGTTCAACAGCCTGGGCAACATAGTGAAACCTTGTCTCTACAAAAAAACAAAACAAAACACCCAAAAATTAGATGAACATGGTGACATGTACCTGTGGTCTCTCAACTACACAGGAGGCTTAGGCAGGAGGATTACTCAAGCTCAGGAGTCTGAGGCTGCAGTGAGCCATGATCATGCAATTTCACTCCAGCCTGGGTGACAGACGGAGACGCTGTCTCCAAAATATACATATATATACATGTATATGTGTGTGTGCATATATATATATTTCTCAAAGACTTTTACCAATAGAGTATTATCTTTTCTATGGACTTTCTATGGCACTCCATACTGGGAATGTTAAAGATAAATAAAATTTGGTCCTTGCCCCTAGAAATTATAGTAAAAGTAAAGTAAAGAATTAATATAACATAATGGTTAAGACATTCTTTTACTGTGTGTCTATTTTTATTAATTGGCATTGATTTCAACATTTGTAGTTGTTTTCAGTTTGGTGGGTCATGTGACCACTTTATGCCTTAGTTTCTTCTATTGTTAAGATGCAAATAATAACAGTAACTTTCTCATGGTGTTTATTTAGTAGGTTAAATAAAAATCAATCCACAGAATTAATTCATTGAATGAAAATGTATGTCAATTACCTAGTTTTATATTAGAATTTTTCAAAAAGTGCAAATGATTGCTCTTCTATTGATAGTATTGTCCTACTATTCCCCATTGGCTTTATGTGGTGATTACTAGAACTGAATTGGCTTCTGGGCTGGGGAAAGTCATACCATGAAAAATAAAATAAAGGGAAATCTAGAAAAAAAATTACACGAAAAAGCTAATTCTCATTTTATGGATTTGATGTCTATCCAAAGAGTTAAGAAAGGAAAATTTTGTGCTCACAGACTTACTTATGCCTACTTATGAAATTACTTTTAAGAGTAATAACCAATACTAACTTACAGCTTTTCCATTTTATATATTAATAGTATTTCTCTTGAAATGCTAATCCCTGTGGATATCTTGCTAAAAGCTGGGAATAGAATTATATACACAGTGCCAATTTATTTCTGATTCTATTCCATAGCATCTCATGTGAAAATGAAATCATGTTCAAATCAAAGAACTAATTTGATTGCAACCAGACCGAATAGAACACCCCAGACACATTTTGCTTTAATTTTAACTTCCAAAAAGTGAAAAGGAAGGAAGAATTTCACTGAAACGATTATCCCTAAGCCTCTTTCAGATTCATTCATAAATCAAAGAATACCAGGTAGGTACAGTTTTGCTAATGTGGGGTAATCTGATGAATTTTTGAATCCTTATTGAATGGGACACATCCTTCCAAAAAGTGTGTTTGTTAAGACATTGCATCCTGCTTTTGAGAGCTTGTTTCTCAAAATTATTTTACAAATGAAAGATATTATTTACTTTGTAAAGATCTTAAAAGTTGCGTTTTGTTATTTTATCAACATTCACCTTTTATCTATATTACCACTGCACTGAATTCAAAGTCATAAAGTATATTTGTAAAATAAAATATGCCGGATTGGATAACAAGAAGATCAGTCTATGCATATTTACTTTTCCTTTTCAATTAACCATTTTAATGCTTCTTAGCATTTATCAAATTTAATGAGTCATTTTAATTGTTTCACATTTTATGCACATTGACCAATACTCAGCTGACATAGGTGATTAGCTCACCTGAGAAATATGAATAACAATATGCTGTGAAACTAGAAAACGTGAACAAAAAGTGTATCTCTTATAAATAAATGACTAAGTTATGTATTATTTATTTTACACAATTTTAAACAATGTATAATACATGAGGAGAAATTTACTATATTTGGAGCAAAAATAACTGAACAGTCTCTCAGGACCTTTATTAATATTTCAACATCAGTATTATTCTGCTGTATAATTAATTTTTGAAGAATATTTTGCATATGTTTTCTGAAATCTAATGACTGAAACTCAGAAATGTTAGAGTATGCATAAGCTTGATATCACTTGTTTTGGGACAAGCTTCAAATCTGAGGCCATGCTGAAAGCTATTGCCAACCTGGCAGGCATTTTTAAAGCTTTGAGAATCATCACCTTTCAGAGAATCTCTCCACAGGTTTATATCCTTCACCTCATGCTCACAACCAAATGCATGAACAGTAAGAAAGATCATAGCCTTTTACTATTCCCTGTATTCCAAACTTCATGCCTTTTTTATTTTCCTTCTTTCTTTCCTTCTTTTCTCTCTTTTTTCTTTCTTTCTTCTTTCTGCCTTTCATCTTTCTTTTCTTCTTTTTATATTTGTCTTTTGATTAATTATTTGACAGCAAAAAATGAAACAGATTTCAAATGACGTGGCTTTGACTGACAATCTAGAGCACTGAATTTATAAATAATCCATGGAGACTTTTCTCCCCTTAAACCTGGATTTTGATATCCCTTTTGAACTATCAGAAAGCAGGTCCCTAATGTTTGCAAAGTTAAGGTGAAATGCTTTTCTGTAAAAAGGAGCTTAATAAATAAGTGTGAATAAAATATCCAAGAATAAGAAATTACTTAACTTCTTCTACTCAATGAGAGAGAGGCATTGTGTTAGGTTTTTAACAGACATGAAGGAAAACAATTATTTACCAGTCTTTACAATAAGACTGAGTAATAAAAGCATTAGCTAACTAAAGCTAACTCTTATTGAGCACTCACTATGAGCCAGACATTCTTTGCTCTGGTTTATCTCTATGAACCCTCAGAACAAATCTGTAAGATACATATTTATATTAGTAGTAGTAGTATTAGGTTTCTTGTATAGACAGATGGTAAGTATTAGACTTAAGCTAAGTAATACATCTAAAGTCTCAAAAAATATAAACCTGTGTACTTGAGATTTGAACATGGGCAGTTTTGTTCTAGAAGCTATTTGTTTATCTACTGTCTTTTACTCCTTCTCATATCATAGAATTGTTATTATCTTTCCACTTAGCGGTGGATAACATTTGAAAATTTCAGATTGTAGTTCAGTATAACAAGATAATGAAGAAATAGGTCAGGATTTGGAACCTAATTCTATCCTATTCCACAAAAAAATACTTCACTTCATTGGCATAAATGGAAAGATACTGAACATAAGAAGAAAAAAAAACTCTTCTAATGTGTCCTCAGGTTTTAAATATTAAAGTTCCAAATCATAAATCTAATTATGAAAATTCAGATATGGTTACATGTGTCTAAAGGAATTTTTTTCAGAGAAAGTTGTTACGGTTTCTAAAATAACACCGTTCAAATTTCTGTCTCCTCTATATATTTATAAGTTTATGCCTGAAAAGAGTTGCTTGTGCTAGGGTATTTTCGAACTAGGAGTCAAAATAAACTTACAAAACAACTTGAGATGAAGACCTAAGAGTAGCAAACAGCTTTATCTTAATTTTGTAATGGGTTTTGGAGAATACTTGTTTATAGTCTGGAAAATCCTTGCAAGATAGTACTTCCTATCTTGCTTCCTTTCAGCATTATTTATTTTGCCATCATTTATTTATTAATATATTTATTCAATAAATACTTATTGAGCATACATTACAGGCAAAGCCTTTTTTCAAGCGTTGGGAATTCAGGAACAGGCACTAACCACAAAGAAATTTTATTTCCACTAGAAATACAAACAAATGAATCTCTTTATGTGTGAGAATAGAGCCAGGATAAGGTCAAGTTCAGAAGCACAGTGTGTTATAGAAACACAGATAAAAAGCTCACAGCCTAGATATGGGGACAGGACTAGATACAGGGACAGGAAAAAAAAAACTTCCAACAGCAGAAATAGAAAATGTAAAAAAAAAAAAAAAAACCCTGAAGTTTCTCAAAGCATAAAATATTTTTAAAATGAAATGGCAGTACACGTGGCTTGAGAAAAGGAAATTTGAATATGGAAGTAAGTGAAGTTTGAGAGATGTAAAGAGAACAGACAGTGTTGGTTTTTGAGATGAGCAGTGAGCTTAGCCGTGCATCTTTGAAAGCTCCTTCTGACAGTCATGTGGAACATTGGAAAGCACTAATGAGGTTAGAAGAAACTGCTTAAGAACAGGGAATGATGAAGGGTAGGATGAGCCAGCCAATAGCATGTGACCACAAGGATGCCTTAGGAATGCTTATAAATGAAGAATCATGAAAATTAGAGTGGTAAACCTGGTAGACAGACCGTTCTTTGGAAAATAATTTCAAAATGTTGGCTATATATTTCCACAACACGAGATACACCCTTGTGCCAAAATGACTCTACATATATATATATATATATATATATATATATATATATATATATCTCCTCTAGAGTAATATGAACACTGATTTGTATGTTATCCAACTACGTAAGTCAATACTTTATTTGTGATTCCAAAACAGCATTTTTCATAGAATAGTTAATATATCTATTTAAATAATTTATCCTTTTGTTATTAACTAGCCCTGTGAGAGGATAAATATATTTTCTAGTATAGCTAGAGATTTGGGGTGGTGACATGACTTTTCTGTCCTTTATTTTTCTGTTATCATAAAAGGTAGTTGATCATATGTCTATAACAAGATCACCAAGATAACAAGAGTATTAATCTCATTTGTTTTGAAGTAAAATACAGAAGAAGAAGAGAACAGAATATACCATTCCTGCTTCAGCAAAGCATAGTAGTCACTGTAAGCCCCTGGCTTGAAGCTAGTGCTCATGTGCACCACATATGCACTTGTGGGTGCTGCTCTGTTGTTTAGAGTTGGCAAACACTCCAAATGATAAGCGTCTATCACAACCAGGTTGTTAAATAATTTCCATATCATCTCTATCTTTCGATTCAGGACTACTTTTCCTTATGTACTCTAAAACGTCAGTTTTAGCCTTACTCCTCTTCCCTTTTTGAAAAATTATAAAGTTCTTTATTCTAAATCTATTTTGCATGTAGAATAAGAAACTGTGGTAGGAATGTGTTTAGTGTGCCAGAGACAATAAATGCATGGCAATTTATGACACTTTAAGAAAACACAAACTAATTACAAAAACATGTCCAGGCATTTCTAATAAAAAGTTACTGTTTTTTTTTTTTTTTAAGAAAGTTAATACAGCCAATAGTTTATTTTGCTCTCTATGGGCCCTGGATGAAACCTGAAAGAAGAATAAAGTAATACCATATTAACAAAGCAGAAACAGTATTTCTTTCATACTTTATGTCATCTCCTGAAATCTCACATTCAAACACTGAGAGGAATTGACCCTACTCAGCTACGAAGACTTGACAAGATCACAGCTCAAGATGCTATGCCTTGAGAAAAATTATTCTTTCTGACTATCCTTAGCATGAACGTCTCAATAAAATTCGCCAAGTTTCCATTTCTCTCATTGAAGCTTCTTAATTTTCCATATTATTTTTAAGAATGAATTGCATAGATAGGCAGGCCAAGTAGTCAAAATGCCCCCTCAAAGCTACAATTTTTAGTATGTCATTCTTAACAGTTTATACTCCTGGTGTTTAATTTTTTTTCTGAAGACTGCTAGTTGAACTTTAAAGTATGAATAAAGGAGAAAATAATGCGTGAACAATATTATTTACAGATATAATCATTAGCAGAGATATTCTTATGTCCTTGCCTGAGTTTCTGTAATAGATTCCATTTCTAAAGACTCTTCAAGCTGAAGTTAGCAGTAAAATACTTTAGCATGGAGATAAATCTACTTTATCCAGTATACTTTAAATGATTATGAACAATCTTGAAAGACCAAATAAAAACATGTTCTCTAGTCCTAAAGTATTTTATATAATTCAAAATATATTTCATTTTGAGTACGAACTTTGGATGATTATTATTAAACACAATGAAAATGAGTATTTAGAGATTATTTTAACATAATGTAGGAGAGATATAGTTTTAAATCCAAATTGAGGAAGTGTTATATTATTTCAACACTTTTGGAATTAGTGGTGTCTCACAATTAGGAACTGTTCTCTGATTTCGGTAATCTCTAATATCGTACATAGCAACATTTCTGTGGGTTTCCTCTGATCTCTCCAAATGGGGTTCTGTTGAATCAGGAATCAGCCTGGAGAGTGGTGGCTAGAATGGTCTCCAGATCTATTGTTATATACTGGGCAAAGTCCCTTAAACCATGGTTAAATGAGGCCCTTTTAGACCAGATACTCTTATTGAGTCCATCAGACTATGATTAATTACAGACTCATCTATTTTTGAAGATTTCATTCAGTTTTCTTTTAAGCAAAGTTTTGACATAAACAAGTACTTTAAATAGGGATGCAATATAATGGAAAAACATCTGAACATCTGACCATTTAAATTTACATGAAGAGGGGGTGATAGATCTATTGTTTTTTCCTGCCCTTCTGCTGAATCAAGAAATTTGCTTTGAATATCTATATTCTTATAACACTTTCTGGATTGAGAAAAGTGCTCGTATTAGCTTACATATAGGTTATAAGTCCAGAATTCTTGAAAACTTTGAATGCAGAGGAGTATTAAAATACATTACCACAGTTTCTCTGCATTGGATAAAAACGTAGAATGCCTGAGATTAGGTTAACTCCGGTCAGCATCATCTGCCATAAATACTTAATTCCTAGGTACTACCAAGTATGCCCATTTTTCAAATATATGAGATAATTGCGAACAGTTTTTTTTAGTGACGCTTAATAATGAATAAACAAATGAAAGATAAATTACCATCTATGCCTTAATGGTTTTGAAGGAAAATGGATCGCAGGCAGCCTACTATGATTTTATATGTGCGAACGAAATTCATAAGCAGAAGTCAAGGAGTGTACTACAAAAAGCTAATTACGGAAGAGAGGAGAAGAATATGCGGTTGTTCTGCTCATTCTATTTCATAAGTGTCTGAAACCCGAACAAAACCTAAAAGTTTTCGTGGGCAGGAATTTTTCCACATTTACAATAATACTAAACCACAATCCAAGAATGTCACTAACATTGTGTCCATTGTTTGCTCTGGAACACAGGCTCATTATAGCTTTCAACTAGCAAAAAGGAATCAGGAAGCATGGTTAACGGGCTTCTAATTTTTTTTGTTTGTTTGTTTTTGGTACACCATTAAGTTGGCCTGTATTGTCTTCTAAAGGATTACGAGAGACAACTAAAGTAGAAGTCATTTTATAATGACTAAAGAGAGAAAAAAGTAGGTGTTATTACTGTTTGTTTTTATTCTCTTGGTGTCTCATAAATAGTTCATGTACGTGTATTATAGAGGGAAGGTCAGTCTTGAATGTGAAAGTGTCTAGGGGCATAAAATGGGAGTAGTGATTTGATTAGGTTACTGAAGTTGCAGACGAGTATTTGTAGTGGTCAGAACGAAATTAAAGGGTGGGATGGATGAAGACTATGAAGAAGGGTCAAGGATGTCTAGGGCTTAATATTTAGTGGCCAGTTTAAATCATTGTTACACCATACAAAACTAATTCAGGTAACTTTGGTGCAAAAACCATAAGAGTCATATATACTAAAATCTCACATCTTTTTTACAAATAATATATTACATGCCTTTAGTATCTTAATTAAGCTAATATTATTTTTCTATATGCATCCTTTCCTAACCAGTTGCTAATGATGCTGTATGAGTAAGTAACTATTAAAGAATTACACATATATATAAAAATTATCCTTGAACTGTCTTCAGGTTTCAAAACAATTGTGTATACTTTAAAACAAACATTGAGTAAAGAAGGTAAATCCAGTGTATTTGATGGTGAAACTAAAGAATTGACTGAAATTTCTAATTGTTTCTTTCTCTCATATTCTCCTCCTTTAGCTCAACATAATTAATGGCTCCCTCTGAGTAGTGATTGTGCACTAGATTTCTGCTTTCTTGATTGCCCAAAGCTTGCGCAAGGTTGGATTTTAGCGTACCATAAGAATGAGCATCTGATATGGTCATCACTGCTTCCTGCAGGTAGGTAGGAATATCCCTTTCTGTTTCCCTCCTACTCTGGCTCCTATTCTTCAGAGAGCCAACTGATCTTATCAAGTTTTTTTGATAAATGCTCTATTATACTCTTTCAAAAACAGGCAGTAAACAAGTATAGGTAGGTTTGTAAAGATTTTTTCAAGGCATTTAATTATTCTGATGTATACTGTGGATATCCCAAAAGGAGAAAAATCATAGGTATTATCTCCCAAACTATTTTCTTCTGCTACCCCAAGATTTTTATTTTAAAAATAAATCCTCCAAACATCTTTAAGGCTAATGCTCCATGAAATACATTTTAGAAAACCATTGCATTGATAAATATTAGACTGTATGGCATGCCATCTCTCTCTCTCTCTCTGTCTCTCTCTATTATTTCTTACTCCCTTTCCTCTCTCTTTCTCTGATGTCATAGCCAACAATGTGACAATTTGAATCAGTGTAATGATCAAGATTATAACAAAATGGACATAAACTTACCTGACAACTAGAAAGAATTCAATCATTAATTTTTACCTGATCTCCAGAGAGGATATTTCAAAAGGTCATCATTTAGTCCTATTGCTTTGGAAGAGCCCCCAGCATTTAAAAATTTTGTAGAAACTCTGCATGTCATCCAACTTCCCAGTATGCTTTAGCCAACTGTTTGAAATGTATGATTTGTTACCAAAATTAATGTAGACATCATGCAGTAGGTTCCTGGAAATTCTTTAGAGAAGTTTAAGCATATGCACAATCCATAAATCATAGCGTTAAGAAGGGAGAAACAAGATTCTGGCATGTAGTCACTGACTCTCAAATACCATTAGATGCTTTCACTTTGTTGAAAATAAAATATCGCTTTTATTGTCTTTAACTCTAAAGATGCCTTTAGACAAGCAATATAACATAGAAATATTAAGACAGATAGGGTTTTTTTCCCACTGATCAATAGCTCAAAAAGTTTACACAGAAAAATTCAGAAGTATGTGAGGAAACAATTTTGTTTCTAAATGGAATTTGCTGTGATCAAGAACATACTTTGAGAACTGCAAGAGAAAGGTAGAAAGGCAGGAGAATGATCACCAGTGGCTTTCAACTCAACATAATTTGAGCATCAGCAGCAACAAGCATACAGTTTGCAAAAGTGGCCACAAGTGTTGCATGCCTTATATGCACACCTTTTGGCAAGGTAACTTTAAAGCTGTTTCAACCAAGAGATGAAGTTTATTTCTCCACTCCGTATATCTGTACTTGACCATATTACTTCCTTTGACTCATGGCATGTTACAAAATGTGACACAAGCAGAGATTTGAAAATACCTCAGGGCTCACTCTTCGTGTGCTTGAAAATCTGAGATTGCCATGTAAACAAAGCTGACATAGCTTACTGGAAACTGAGAGACCACAGATAGCTGAGATGAGCCATCCCACCTGAGGATCCACCAGCTTGCCAGTAGCCAGTCGCAAGAGTGGGGTCATGTGGTATCACCCAGCATCCAGACAAGCTGCCAGCTGACCATAGATAAAAGTGAGAGAGCAAGACCATCAAAACTGGCCCACTGGCCAGGCACAGTGGCTCACACCTGTAATCCCAGCATTTTGGGAGGCCAAGATGGGCAGGTCACCTGAGTTTGGGAGTTCAAGACCAAACTGGCCAACATAATAAAACCCCATCTCTACTAAAAATACAAAAATTAGTTGGGTGTGGTGACGCATGCCTGTAATCCCAGCTACTTGTGAGACTGAGACAGGAGAATTGCTTGAACCCAGGAGGCGGAGGTTGTAATGAGCCACTGCACTCCAGCTTGGGCGACAGAGCAAGACTCTGTCAAAAATGAATAAATAAATAAATAATAAATAAACCTTGCCCCAAGTGACAGAGCAGGAGCATCGCCATCTTGGACAAGCACCATTATTCTAAAGTTCATCTTGATCCCAAAACTCCTAAATCCAAAAGTCATCAACCCAATGGTTAAGGTCAGCATCACCATAAACCATAAATGACATCTTCGACCAGAAACATTCCAAACCCCTCCTTGACCAGAGACATGCCAGCCCCAAGATAACCATCCCTCTGGCCAAAGAGATAATGTCAGCCCCAAGATAACATCCCATCCAACCAGAGACATTCCAAACCCACCATAAACTTCTCCCCACCACAGAAACATTCTAAGCTTATGATGAGCTCTCTCACCCTGAAACCAATAGTCTTAGTCTGTAAGAGAGAGCACTCCTGACCAAAAATCGGCCAGAAGCCCCTCTCAGGTTTATTCCCCAAAATAAACCTGTTTTTAACTGTTAAGCCACATTTTATGTTTCTTTTCTCTTTCTTTAACTTTTACACACACCACATGGAAAATCAAGATGACCTACAGAATTGAGCAGTAATGAACATCATGACTGTTTTAAGCCCCTACATTAGGGATTAGTTTAATATATGACAAAAGCTAACTGAAACACCTCCTTAGTCAGCATAATGGAGATGCCAACACATGTTTACCAAATACCATTTCCTTTTCCTTTTCCAGGATTCACAGAGAGAGTAAATTCCCTACCCTCCTTTGTTGTTAGCTTGGTGCCAGCTAACATGTGGTGATTTCTAGCAAATGTCTTCCACTATTGCTCAAATTAATAGTTGCATTTTTGTGCTTATGTTTCTCAATAGTTACCTCTATTTGAAAGGAAAGTGAAGTTGGGTAGCTTTTGTGCTGTTGATATAACAGTCTGGTATAATTAAGAGTTGATTTTAATGTGGTAATTGGCCCTTTTCACATTTTCACAAGTCAGTTTCTGCCAAAGGAACACATAATTACTATCTAGGAATTTAGCCCCAGGGATCACTGGAAGGCCCAGAGATTTCTGTTGACTGTGATAGTTCTTTACCCAAGGTAGATTTATCCAATCCAAATAGTTCAAAACTAATTTAGGACATTTCATCTATTCTGTTTACTTTTCCTCAGTCTAATGCAGAGTAAAAGTACTTAAGAACTTAAGGGGCAGAAGGCTCATCAAACCAATACAAAGAATCTCAAGGGATTTGGGTGGCATTCCAACAAAGAAGGCTACTCCAATGCATAGACATACTGTCCTTGGAGGGTGGGGTAAAGGGGCCAAGGAAGAGTTTCAGTTTCCCTTTATTCTTCCCTCAAGGATAATTTAGAACAGGTTCTTAGCTAAAGAAATGCTAAACCAGTTCCCTGATAATTATCAAAACTTTCAATAAATTCCTTGCTAAAGTCCAAAAGAAGGGAAAAGGACTTGGATGTATGAAAAACATGAATTTAGAGAAATAATGGGGCTATAAACAGAGAAAAGTGGAATCCTTGGGGAAAAATAAAAATTGATTTTGAAAAAGATTTATTTTCAGTTGCCTCAATTTGGCCACAAAATGTACAGATCAGACACTGGTTGCAGTAAGAGTTTACAGAAAAAATTGGGGTTCTAATTGAAAATAAATACTGCTTTCCTCATCTCAGGATTTCACATAGACAAGATAAAAGACAGCAATTTGGGGATAGCCAAGTACAAACAGCCCATTTGTAGTCTGTCGCAATCTCCTTTATCAGATGATGTTGGTCTCCTTATCATTTCTTAAAGGACTAAACTCTTAACTTCATTTTCAATTTTTGAACTATTTCAGATCCATATTTCATTTTCTAAACAGATGTCCAGAGCTGAACATGTCTTCTGTTTTAATAAGTATTTGTATGATCTGTAAAAAAATTCACATAAAAAATAATAGCAATCATAAGTAACTCAAACTGCATAACAGTTTTTTCAGAAAATAATTTTTTAAAGTATTTGGATCACAAAAGGCATAAGGAGGGATCTTGGAAACAATTTGAGATATATACTTTACAATGTACAATTTTTTTTAATTTTAAGAATTTCAATTTTCACTATTTTTATAGGTGATGTTTTTGTAAGACATTAAGAGTGAATTAAAAAAATGTATTTCACATATATATTCTGTAATTGGTAGTAGATTCACCGTGGAGCTAACCAAGCTTAAACTTCTGGGCCACTACTTTACATTGGTCTTTTGCAAGAAAATAACCCACACTTTATATTTATTGTTTTTTATTTATTTTCTCAAGGAAGATAGCCAGAACTATATGAGCCTCTGGTCTACAAAACCTTGATTTTATCTGGTTTGTAAAGAATGACCCATTATCAATGCCTTTATCTGTTCTACCACTAATTTGCCCATTTGGATCTTTTGCCACTGCTAACTCTAGAACTCCTGTGAATATTTTGGTGCTCTAAACATTTTGAGGTTCCAAGTCTGTAGACCTTCATCTTTTCCTTTATTTCCACTTACAGCCACATAGTACTCACCCTCATTCCCAATCTATGATCCTGCCTCTGTCCCATTTTTTTAAATGCTACCTTTGTAACAGTCAAATATCATCCTCAAAAATGATGTCTGCACAAGGAAAAGACTAGTTCATTGATAGTCATAGATATACATCTACTCAAATGCATGTTCAAATTTAGCTATTACTGAGAAACTGCTAACCCTATGATATGTACCCAGTTACCTGGCTGTGGTGCCCACATAGTTAATCTGCACAACTCCTGCTGCTATTGTCATTGGGGGTACCTGTTAATGTCAAAATAAGCTGCTTCGACCTCACCTTAGATATATATCCAGAGTCTAATTTCTCAATAAATTGATCATGAACACCCCAATCTAAGGAACCATTATGTCTTTCCAGGATTTTCATCCACTAGCACTCCTCCTTCCTCCCTGAACCCTTTGCAGTCTCTTCACCCAGCAGGCAGAAACGATGGAGGTACAAACTGAATCACATTCTGTTACTCTTCCATTAGTAATCACGCAAAGACTAACTAGGAGAACAGGGAAAAGGAGGAGGAGGAGGGGGAGGAGGAGGAGGAGAAAGAGAACGAGGGGAAGGAGGAGGAGGAAGAAGAGGAGGAGGAGGAGGAGGATTCAGTACAAACTGAATCACATTCTGTTACTCTTCCATCAGTAATCATGCAAAGGCTAACTAGGAGAACAGGGAAAAGGAGGAGGAGGAGGAAGAGGAGAATGAGGAGGAGGAGGAGAAGGAGGACGGGGAGGGGAAGGGGGAGGGGGAGGAGGAGGGGGAGGAAGAGGAGGAGAGGGAGGAGGAGGACAATGAGAGGGAAAGATTAAGGGAGAAAAAGGAACATCTCCATCACTAAGAGGCAGGAAAAGAGATGTGAGAGGCAGGCTTGGACATGGAATTGTGAATGTATAACTTCAAATCTGCTTCTGATCTTATGTTTGATTATAGTAAATCATTGAGCTTTCTATGCTTCAGTTCCCATAAAATAAAAATGGGTATAGTGTGAGTAACTGTTGCATGTATTATGTATATATTCATTCATTTATCATAATTAAAAGGTTTAATACACAATGTGTCTGACATATGGTGATTACACAATGAGAGTTAGCTATTATTATCTTCAGGATAACAGTTTACAGAGCATAATAAAGAAGGGAGCCAAGCTCCTAAAAGTCAGTTCAACTAAGCTTGTTCAATAGCAATGGATCAAAAACACCTCCTTCAATAACTCTTATGGATTTCCATGATAGAGCTGTGTTAACAATTGTAGTAATACCTGATAATTTGTACACATACACACACACACACATACACAGAGTTATCTAATATGTACACACACTACCTTATTTAACCTTTATAAGAAATTTAGGAAATAATTACTAGTGTTTTCCCCAGCTTTACCAATGACAAAATTGAGCCATAAACTATTTAACTTGTCTAAGCCAGGATTCAAACCCAAGTAGTGCAGTAGTATCATATGTCTACTAACTCCTTAATGACATTTAAGATTATTTGGCTGGGACTGGATAGATAAAAACAGTAGATTGTCTTACAGACAATGATTTAAGATTGATTGTGTCTGTCCATGTGTAATACGCCTACTCTGTCACAGATATAGTATATTCATCTAGTCTGCCCTTTTCTGTTGTCTACAATATTTCGTTAACAGAATTTTAAAAAGTCATTGTTTTCTGAATTCTGCAGAAAGACAGAAGTACGAGTCCATTGCAAAACTGCATTTGGATAATTTCCACTTCAGATTTTACTTTCTCCCTCGTGCAGTTGTTCATATTAATCAGATCAATGATGATTCATTAGACCCTCTGGTGACTACCTTATAAACATATGCATATTTACTAAGAATTGTTGCACAATTGTTGCCTAAAGTTAGGATGCAATTCTGTCATCTTTTATTTCATAGTCTGGGAATGTTTAACCTATGCGTGTAACCTTCACAAGATAGGCTACCATTATTCTTACTAGATCGGGTTGATTTGATACTCTTTTTCATCTCCTCACCTCACTGTTTCTCTTTGCTTCCTGCTGCTTAGGCTCACAAACTACAGAGTTGTATGAATAATTGAAAAACATTTTAATCTACATAATTTCAACAAGGCTATGTGTGTGATTCTAAAAATCTCAGGCTTTATCTAAGTTCTAAAGAAACTATTTAATACACATTAGTCTTTTCTGTATATATTTATTTGTATGGCAAAAGTAGAGGTGTGTTTTCTCACTTCTGTGGTATTACAGAACCACTATGTTCTATACCATAAACACTCTTAGGCAATGTATATAAAATAACACTATTAAATAAAATAAAGTTATCAGTACCTGAATTTTTTAGTTTCAAGTATTAGCGAATTTTAGTTGTATTGACTAACTTACATATTCTTTATATCATTATTGAATGATTATTGCATTCCCGGAAAGCTCATCATGATTACCGGTTTCATGGAGCTTCCAGATTAGTCAAGGTTAAAGAAAAGCTGCTTTTAAATACAGCAGCCACCACTTATCTATGGTTTTGCCTTCTGCAGTTTCAGTTACCCATGGTCAATCAGGGTCTGATTACAAGTGAATACAGTACAATAAAATATTTTGTCAGAGAGAAAGAGAGAGATTATATTCAATAATTTTTGTTATAGTTTATTATTATAATTGCTATGACTTGTTATTAGTTACTGCTATTAATCTCTTATTGTGTCTAAGTTATAAATTAAACTATATCATAGGCATAAATGTACACAAAAAGCTCAGTATATATAGGGTTTGGTACTATCCATGGTTTCAGGCATCCACTGAGAGTCTTGAACTGTTCCCCCACAGATAAGGGGGAACTACTGTAACAGAAAATAAGATTGCTATGAAATACACACACACACACACACACACACACACAAACACACACACACACACTCAATTGCTCGGTTTTGGGAGAAAGTAAAATTTTCCGAGGGCTAAAAGTTAAGTAGAAATGAGCCAGACAAATGTATATGGAAAGGTGGAGGAAGAAATTAAAACTGAGTGGGGCATGGAAGCATCTGTTTAGGAGAGAGAACAAATGCAGACAGCTGAGAAAGAGAATATCACAGTCAAGGGTTAGAAGTTTATGAAATTCGAGAGTGTGAAGAAAATTCACTCACCCTACCGGTTCCTGAGACAATTCTGACAAAAGTGGAAGAGATATTAAAAGCCCAGTGCCTATGTTTTGCTGCCCTAACCCTAGTTTTCAATCTGTCTAACATGAGTATTTAGTATCCACATGCCACCAAGCTGCACTTTCTTCCCCAAAGACACTGTGTCCAACGTTTATATTTGTCACTCAGTCATTCACATGTCTGCTGCTTTTATTTAACCATTCACTCACCTTATGAGTAAATACAGCAAATACTTATTGAGTTTCTACTTTGGGCCAGGCAAAAGAGAGAAAATTTCTGCCTTCATGGAATATTCTAGTTACAGAGACTAACGTAAGCATGTACACATAACATATGCACATGTGATTATATGATTCCTTTATAAATGTGTATAAATATATAAATGTACTCATATATTATTCTGGTCTTCCACTTCATATAGAGAACTGCCTTAAATCTCTGTCAATATGAGTAGACCCATAACACTTTCTCTGCTCTTGCCATTTTATTTTCCTAAGAGGATAGACTTTTTTTTCTGGAATAATCAGCTTCTTGAAATGAAGGGACACCTTGAAACCATAACTGGAACTGAATAGATGGTTTTCCTAGGTTGAACTTCCTTGGTTATTGACATGGGCCTGGCTCAGTTTATGATGATCATCAATGCTAAATATGCCCCTCTACCTTAAAATGTATCATTATAACCACCTCCATCACATTTTCATGTTATTGTAACTACTCAGTCTTTGTGTTCCTCGAAGTCCAAGCATGCTTAATATCCATATATGGTCAGGTTCATTTAGAATAATAATTTCTCTCTGTAATACTCAATAAAGATTTTTTTCCAGGAATAAGTGCTTCTGTTACTCAGGCAAAATTAGTTATGTTACAAAGCTAACTCCTTAATCTCCATGGCATAATTATCAGAATTTATTCTTCACTAAATCTACCTGTCAAATTCTGGTTAGTGAGGACTTTTCTTCACTATTGAATCAGGGATTCAGGATAACAGAGGCTTTGCCATCTTGTTACACCACCATCTTAACACAAGAAAACATCTTCAGCAGGGAAAGAGAATGAAATGATATGCCTGCTCTTAACAGCCAGAAATATGTATCTTCCAAAAAGGTCTAAATTTAGGCACCTACAGTTTTATTTGAGACTCAGCATCCATGACTAATACATAATTGTCAACTTGTTATATTTGTATAGTGTTTAGAAAGCATATTTCTACATTTTATTATACTTTTTCTTTACTAAACACTATCACCAAATAATTATTATGCTTATTTTGAGAAGAGAAATTGCACTATCATGACACTTAAGTTACAAATCCAAGATCACAAAGCCAGTAGGGAAGACATCTAAGTAGGCTTAAAACTCCAAATCAGGTCTTTTTACTTTAAATAAATCCTATTCTTTCCTTCATTATATCATATCTACCCTACCTGGAGTTTGGTTATTAAACATATGTAGCACCATAGATTTTATGAAGCTCAATGAGACTTTTTAGATAATCTCATCCAATATTTTTATTTTACAGATGAAAACACCCTAGGCAAGAAAGGTTAAATGGTTCACCCAATGTATTCAGCTAACTTCAACTCATCTAACTTCAAAATTCTTGCTTTTTCTACTACTCTACAATACCAGTAGGTTAAGTGTTATTAGGTACGAGACACTCAGTATATATGTAGTGAAAGGAGGTTTTATAACTGATGTATTATGAAGCATTTTCACTAGCTTGGTTGGAGACCTTCATTCACTCCTTATGATATTTCGATCATCACTTTTGTGCCAAGGTTATGGATCAAATTAGCGTGAAAAACCTACTGTTCTTCTCTTCTTCTATCCGTATGTACCTTGGAAACCTCTGCCCTACTGATAGCAGCTTGCCTGTACATTTCTGTTTTAAATTGCCTTCTCAGTAAGAAGTGACTTATTAATGATTGTATTCCTAGTATTTCTACTTGCCAAGATATAAGCAGTCAATTCTTTTAGTAAGATTTCCAAAAGAGTCTCTACCACAAGAGAAAAATGAGTGTTTATAAAAGTGACATTGTAAAAAAAAGTCGAACTGTCCACTCTATAGCTAGTACCAAATTGTTTTCTTCGTAATTTCAGAATTGCTCCAAACTCATGGTTCCTGGTACAAACAAAGGTGATAAGATACTTGAAATCCTCTACCTAAAAACTCAAATGCTCAAATTCCAAGGTTCTCCAAATGTAACTTTGTTTCAGTCAAGGATGCTAAGGGTGACAGCTCCAGAATGTGGGTTCATTTTTTTGCTTTCCTTTTTTTTTCTCATTTTTCTGTAGTTAACTCATTCTCACTTGGAATGACTATAGCGTTCCCTTTGAGTAAGAAAGAAACTTGGTCTGTAACTCACAATTTTTCTAATAACGTTGTTTATCTATGACAAGCCGTATTGGAGTATTTATAGTATTTATAGTATTAAGGATTTACAGTATATAGGAAAATAATATGAAATTTCTACAATAATTTTATTTTAAGGCATTAGTATTATTATTTAAAAGTCATGGCAAATACTATTTTTTTGAAGCAAACAGAAAAACAAACATGATAAAATGAAACATTGAAAGCAATTGACGGTATTTATTGGGATTTTTATTTTATTTTATTTTATTTTATTTGAGACAGGGTCTCACTCTCTCGCCCAGGCGGGAGTGCAGTGGTGCAATCTCAGCTCACTGCATTGCAGTCTCCAACTCCAAGGCACAAGCAGTCCTTCCTCCTCAGCCTCCTGAATAGCTGGGATCACAGGCATGCCACCATGCCCATTTAATTTTTGTATTTTTTTGGTAGAGACAGGGTTTTGCCACATTGCCCGAGCTGGTCTTGAACTTCTGGACTCAAGCCATCTGCCCTTCTCGGCCTCCCAATCTGCTAGGATTACAGGTGTGAGCCACCATACCAGGCCTTATTGGGAATTTAATACTTTAAATATTCTTTGCAGGTAAAATTTGATGACTAGTCTTAAAAGAGTCTATTGAAGTTTGTTACTCTAACTCATAAATATTGGACATTATTACATCGAAATAATATATTATTGTTCCTAATAATAGCTTTTACTAGATTTTATATGTTCTCTGACCTATATACAAGTTATTTACATGGAATAAATACAAATGTTGGAAAGTTCCCCTCTGTGTCTTCTTTAGAAACCAAATTGTAGATCTAATTATAAAGGCTGCATTAGTTTAAATAGTGTAGAGGACAATGTTCACTAAAATCTGACTAGGTATGTAATTAGTTGGTACCCTTCTGGCTTCACTGTACATTGGATCTCACTCTGTATTAAGTGTTACATAAATAAGTATTTATGAATAATTGTTAATTGATTTAGCTTTCATTTAAAAAAAACTATAACAACATACTGTAGTTGTCAGTGTAGGTAAGATAATAGAACGCGTTGAGGACTCAGTGAGAGTGGAAGCCATTTCTACTCCTAGGCATGAAGGAAAGTTGAGGGGAAGATAGATAAAGACTTACAGCTGTATAAGAGAGTTAATAGGCAACTTTTTGAGGTCCAGCAAAGCAAGTTAGGGCAATAAACAGCCGAATCTTGTTGTCTTCCCACCTATGCTCTCCCATAATTGTCTCCTATTAGCTGAAGCCAACCAAATGCCAGAGGACAAAAGGGTTTGACTGAATTGGTCCACAGAGCTCAGCTTCCTGGGGATTGGGGGATGGAAAACGTTGAAAGTAAATTAGCAATATGATCTCTATTAGCTAGAGAGGTAAAGTGAAACTATCTACTCATTAAATTTATGGTTTTAGGAGATGTTGTTTTGTTATGCTTATAATAAAAACTGTTATTAACTTTAGTCGGAAGGCAAACAAAATTATTTTCTAAAAATTTTACTGAAAATTCTAGCCATGAAATTTAAGGATGAAAGGTGTGTTTGTGAGTACGTGTGTTTATGGGTTATTTTATATATGATAGTGGATCTATTTTCTTTTTTCTTTCTTCAAATTACTTTATTATCTATAATTGACAAATTATACATAGGAAAATCTAAACAGGGTATAGATGTGTATTTTTTTACATAGTTACTCTCTTTTATTATACAATTTATATTTCATATATAAAACACTTTACTCGACAACTATAGAATAGACATAATTTTCAAGTACCTGTGGAAGTTAAAAAGATGTATCACATAGTTTGGGTAACTATACAGCCCGGTTTGCTCAGGAAAGTCCTTGTTTGTACCTATTGTCCTTAGGAGTCATCTGGTGAGCAGGTGTTTTTTTAAACTCAAAAGTGCGATAGTTTAAAATAATAAATAATACTGTAACCCTACATATACTGGAATGCATAGTAAGTCTCAAAAAAAATCAAAGACAGAGCATGTTCTGTAACCATAGCACAGCAGAAATCAATAACAAAAAGCTAATGAGAAAATCTACATTTCTGAAAACGAATATTAACACTTCTAATACATTAGTTTGAGGACAAAAATCACAATAATACTTAGCAAATGATAATAAATGATGATAATACATGATGATTAATTGATTTAGCACATATTTGAATGTTAAGGACTAGAAATAAGATAGAAGTGAAGGAAAATAGAGTCCTTAAGCTTATATTAGAAAACTATAAAAGCAGTGTACTAAACATTCATTCGAGAAGGTGAAGAAGACTATTACCAAAAGGATAGTAGAAGAAAAAGAATAAAGAATGCAACGCAAACAACGGAAAAAAGAGATGCACAGAATGTAGTAAAAAAATGAAAAAGAAAAATCTCAGAAATCTCAAACATTAAAAGTGTTTAAAAAATAAAAAATTGTAAAAAGATAAAAACTTTGAATATTTAAATGAAATATACAAATTACAAAAGCTGACTCAATAAACAGAAAACCTAGAATTTATACATTTATCCAAAATTAAATTAGAACATACACATCTTTTCCCGAAATTATATCTGGCTGAGAGATCTTCACCACCAAGTTTACCCAAACTTTGAAGAAAAAAATTTTAAAAAGAAAATCTGAAGGGATATTTTTCAACTCATTTTAAGAGAGTATAAGTTGATATCAAAACTTGAAAAAGACAACTGAGAAAGAAAAATTTTATTCCTATTTTAATCATAAATAATGATGCAAAAAAGCCAAAATAGTGTACTAATAAACCAAATCCAGCAATGTATATAAGGTTAATACATCATAATTAACTTTATATTATCTGAGGTATGCAAAGTTAATCATTACAAAATTAATGAAAGTTTAACCACATGAAACACCAATGAATAAAAAAAAGAATGGGTTCTTTGAATAAATGCAATAAAATAATTTATTAAATTAAACAGCTTTTCATGTTTTTTTAAAAAGACAGAAATCTGAGTGACCTTTCAAAATGATAGAAAATATCTTTAAAATTTATAGCAAACATAGCTTAATTATAAAATATGCAAAGAAAGCTTCCCTTTTATATTCAATTTAAAACCAAAATGTCTGCTATTATCATTTCATTTCAACATGTTACTTTAGAACCTAGGCTATGTGATAAGGCAAGTAATTAAGAAAAAAGTTATAAAATTTAAAAAAAGAAATACAACAATGTTCACAAATGACATGGCTTTGTACATAGAAGTTCCAAAGCAATTAACAGATAAATTTATTAAAATTCCTGAATACATTGCTGAAAAAAACAAAGAAACTTACCAATGAATAGTACCTTCTACCAATTAAAAGTTTAGAAAATAAAATTTTTATGATGCTATTATAAACACTGCAAAAATGTCAAGTAGTGATGAATAAGCTTATACTAAAAATATAAGAGTTTTATTAAGAAAATTTTAAAACATTTTAGAGAAATTAAAAACCAAAATAATTTTTGTATGAATGAAAGAAATGTTAAACTCATTATTGGAAAAAATTCTAAAAATTCTGTCCTAATGCATGTGTAATTTAAATGCAATACAAAATTAAACTATTATTTCATGAAAATTAGTATGCTGATTTTACGCTTATTTGGAGTACAAGGGGACAAGAATAACCAAAACACGGCCGGGCGCGGTGGCTCACGCCTGTAATCCCAGCACTTTGGGGGGCCGAGGCGGGCGGATCACGAGGTCAGGAGATCGAGACCATCCTGGCTAACATGGTGAAACCCTGTCTCTACTAAAAATACAAAAAATTAGCCGGGCGTGGTGGCGGGCACCTGTAGTCCCAGCTACTCGGGAGGCTGAGGCAGGAGAATGGCGTGAACCCGGGAGGCGGAGCTTGCAGTGAGCTGAGATTGCGCCACTGCACTCCAGCCTGGGGGACAGAGCCAGACTCCGTCTCAAAAAAAAAAAAAAAAAAAAAGAATAACCAAAACACACTTTAAAAAGATAAAGTGGAAAGAATTGATCTTCCAGAACAAGAATAACCAAGATGCTTCATACACTGAGTGCTGAAATTTCTGAGACAGAGCTATAACATTTTTAGAAGTTAATATTTCATAGGAGAATATTTCCATAACCTTACCTTGTGACTAATTTTTTCTTTGTCTTTTCTTTCTTTTTTTTTATTTTTATAATTTTTTTTGAGGCTCTGTTGCCCAGGTGGGAGTGCAGTGGCATGATCAAGGCTCACCATAGTCTCGATCTCTTGGGCTCAAGCAATCCTCCCATTTCAACCTCCTGAGTAGCTGGGACTATAGGCATGTGCCAGCACGCCTGGCTAGCTTTTTAATTTTTTTTGTCTCTACAATACCCTCTACAGGTTCTTGCTCTGTTGCACAGGCTGGTCTCAAACTCTTGGGCTCAAGTGATCCTCCTGCCTTGACCTCCTGAAGTGTTGGGATTATAGGTGTAAACCATCGCGCCCAGCCCATAACCTCACTGTGAAAAAGAACTTCTTAAGTAAGACCAAAAACTATTAACCATATATTAACAAATATATTTGATTACTTTAAAGATTGGAACTCCTTTAATAAGTATTATAAAGAATATAAAAAGATATGCTACTTGTTAAAAATATACATGGGAAACAAGACACGTATCAAAATATACAAAATGACTTCCAAGCAAGAGAAATAGACAAGTAATCCTTTAGAAATAAAAAATGGCTGAAAACTTACCTGGGCACTTCACAAAAGGGGAAACTGCAAATGGTGAATGAAGACATAAAAATATGCCCAGCCTCATTGGCAATCAGGTAAATATGGTACATATTGCAGGCACAATAAAACACTATTACACATCATGTAAGAAATGTGAAAACAGCAAATGTTGATGAGAATAGAGAGCTATGACAAAATAATGGCCCTGATTACTTGCCCTTCCCTATTTCCATACCTTTTGTTACATAGCCAGGTAATATCTCCCACTAAAAGTAAAGTACCTTTGCTTACTTCTGACTTTCGGATTATCCATGTGGTTTGCCTTAGCCAGTAGGATGTTAGAAGATACAATGTTAGCAGAAGCTTCCAAAGTATGTGTGCCATTTGTCTTACTCTCTGCTATCTCTACCATTACCATAGGAAGAACGTGCCTCTGTGATATGGTTTGGCTGTGTCCCCAGCCAAATGTCATCTTGAATTCCCATAATCCTCATGTGTTGTGGGAGGGACCTGGTGGAAGGTAATTGAATCATGGGGCGGTTACTCCCCATGCTGCTGTTCTCAGAATAGTGAGTGAGTTCTCACGAGATCTGATGCTTTTAAAAGCGGCTTCTCTCTTTGCTTGGTTCTAATTCATCTCTTTCCTGCCACCAGGTGAAGAAGGGCGTGTTTGCTTCCCTTTCCGCCATGACTGTAAGTTCCCTGAGGCCTTCCCAGCAATGCAGAACTGTGAGTCAATTAAACCTTTATAAATTACCGAGTCTTAGGTATGTCCTTACAACAGCATGAGAACACTCTGCTACTCTCCTGTTCTAAGTGGAATGAGGGACACACCTAGTAGACTCAGACCTACATACCTGCAGTGTGAAGCAGAGACAATCCACAGATTGATGGGAATAAACAACTGCTGTGCTCATCCACTGAGTTTGGGATGGTTTGTTGAACAACATTATGATAATAATTTACCAATCCAGGTGTAATAAGAATTCTTACACACCGGTGGTGGAAGTACAAATTGGCACAAACGTTTTGAAAAATAGTTGTTCCTTACTTATAAATATCTATACAGTTCTCTACAACCCATAAATTCCACCAGTAAGTAAATAACCTGGAAGAAATCAGGATGAATATAAAGAATATGCATAAAATGATCTGTAATAATAAAAACTGAAAAAATCCTACAGAGAATAAATATATAATAATATATTCATAAAGTGGAGTAAGTATGTATACACAGTAATATTTTAGTAAAATGGAATAGAGTATCACTTTGGAAATAAACCTATTTGGCTACAAATGCCAATATATGTCTCACAAACAGAATGCTGAATAAAAGAAGAATATTTTCCAAAAAACACACTTTTTTTCCAGTTTATGATATTCGAAAACATAAAATAATACTTTAATGTTCAGGAATGCATACAAAAACACATATATAAGAGATATTTGTCATAATCTTGGTTTCCATCTATTTAGAAGGAAATCCTAGTTTCCTTCTATTTTGAGAATTTTCCTCCATGAGAATCTGATATATACAACTCTCAGATGAGAAGCTGAATTCTTCCGCCACCATTCTAACATCAGAGTCATGAGTATATAATCTAAGCTCTGTCAATTAACATACCCTGCCTGGAACTTCCAATCTTAAGTACAAGTCGGATAGTGAAGAATTTGTGTTGCAGCAAAACACATTGTTCTGTGTGACAACAGTCCCTTCCTTTGGTAAAGATTTGGCTATCACTCTAGCAGTAGCTTCCTTTGGATTTTGATACAATTTTTTTTGGTTCTTTTTGTTTTATTTTTTAACCCTAGTTCACCAATTTCCTGTGTAAACCACTATAGTTTTTAGTAAACTCTTGTTAATGAACCAGTGGTGATTTCTGGGGCTTGCTGCTAAGAAAACTAGGAGACAAGCTAACAAGATCTTAAGATGGTCAATGACTGTTTGGGATCCTTCAAGTCTGGGGCCAGAAGGGACTTAGAAAAGAATATGTCCAGCTAAACATATGCATATCTTACTACTAGGTGTCTGAGGCCCTAGATAAATGCAGGTCAGTAATTCCATTTTTCACAAGTAGACTATTTTCTGAGTTATTTTGAAACTGTAATCACCAGTGAGCAAAGTGGTTGTTGTTCTCTGTGTAGAAGGTGCCAGGAGGTTTGCTCTGTGCTGTCCTGTCTCTCTACAGGAAATTGCCTCATTAACTTCTGTGACATTGTAAGAGCTGCTGTATTACCTCATAATGTTGGAAATTATGTCCAATCGCCATTCTATTGCTTTACTTTAGCATCCTCTGTGACTTCTAAAAGGGAATTTGTCTCTTTGAAACTGCTATATCTTTTTTTCATGTTTAGTAATACAAAACCTTTTGAAAAGCCTAGAAGCGTTTATAAACCATGATAATTTTTAACAAACAAAAACATAAAAGAAAAATGCCATGCAGAACAGAGTGAATTCACATGAGATGCTGGTTATACATTCATTTTTACTCCGGCAGCAAAATACGAGCACCACAGAATCAGCAAAGGGAAAATAAAAGGTAGAAAAAAACCCAAAACGCTGACAAAGAATTCTGAACATGAAATAAAGGCAGAAATAGAGAAAAGTAAACTCAAAGAAGGAAATGGAAATCTAAAATAAATAAAGGTAACCCGTCATGAAAATAATTGACAAAGGCAAAAAATAAATAATCAAGCTAATCAGAAGGAGAAAGAAAAATGGAAGGAAGAAAAATTCCAAATTCATATTTAATTTTCTCAAGTAAGAAAAATACACTAAAACAATAAGGGAAAAGAGACCCTAGAAAAAGAGAAAGAATAATATACAGTGTGCAAGTTCTATCTCATAAATCTTAAGATGTTGGAGAGACTTGAGATGTACTCATTCTTTATTATACACATATAGAGAAATGTTTTGCTGCTTTCAAAACTACACTCACTCACTGCCCCTGTTCCATCTTTACTGCCTTAAGAAGTAAAGAGCCCCAAAGCTGAAGGCATTTCAGGTTTAGTTATCAAGGCTAACATTCCATAAGTGATTTTGTATAGACATGAAACAGGTTAGAGAAGAGAGGCATGGTCACACATTTTGAAAATCAGTATTCCCATCAGTCTACACATCTTTTCAATAATTTATTCAACAATATATTTACTAGACATTTTCCTTCAGACTCACTGGGCTACACTAGTCATTTCCAAGAGGTCTATCTGAGTAATATGACATTTTACGTAGGTATTTGCAGTGCATGAGGCTTTTCAAAGGAATTTTATAGATACTAAAAGTTCCTTATTATGATAGGTTCCTATATTGTTTTTGCATAGCTTATAGGAAGAGGGAAGAGGTATGTAAATTAAATACTGTGGCATTTTCTGGTCTTTCTCGACTGGAGTTCATGAGAGAATAAGCCCTATTGAAATTATTTATAGGATTATTCTCAAAAGTACAATTCTACATTAAAAGAGTCTGATTATATACAAGGGCTGGCTAAGGCAATTGTTCGCAAATGGCCTCAGCATTATGTAAAAAATTGTCAGAAATTTAAATGTTTGGTCCCCACCTTAGATCTACAAAATCAGATGTTATATTCATGGGGTGAGACCAGACAATCTGTGTTTTAATAAAATCTCCACATGATTCTGATCCAGTCTGAAATTTGAAAATCACCGCCTTAGTACATTCAAGCCTAAATCCCTTTGGAGCCAGGTTAAGACAGTTGTATCAGACTGTTCTTTCATTGCTATAAAGAACACCTGGGGCTGGGCCATTTATAAAGAAAAGAGGTTTAATTGGCTGATGATTCTGCAGGCTTTACAGGAAGCATGATGCGGACAGCTGCTCAGCTTCTAGGGAAATATCAGGAAGCTTACAATAATGGCAGAAGGTGAAGGGCCATGGGGGATCTGCCTCATGACCCAAACACCTCCTAACCAGGCCCCACTTCCAGGACCGGAGATTGCAATTCTACATGAGATTTTGGAGGGTGCAAATATTCAAACTACATCAACAGCCTATAAGCTTCTTCAGGAATGTTTTTCAAATAGTCACAATGTAAAATGATAAAACTAGAATAGTAGAAATTTTAATGTTATTCTCTTACATAGATGGATAGCTTTAGGAAAAAGCCTGCTGTGGTTTTATCAAAAATCGTCCTTATAATAACAAAAATGTAAATATCAATTTTCAATAGCAAGGTAGAGTATTTGAAAATCTACTATTCTGAGTTCTACATCATGTAAGCAAACTTACTACAACAACTGCTACCACAAAGAGATACATAATGAGAATTACTACTAATAATATAGACCTATGGCAACTGATTGTCAAAAATCCAATAAATACAATTCTATGGAGCAAATACAAATGGAAGAGAAAAATCTTTCTATGCATTTGTCAAAAATCCAATAAATACTTGCAATTCTATGGAGAAAATATAAATGGAAGGGAAAAATCTTTCTATGTGTTTGCATGTGTATGTGTGTTTGTGGGTGTTTGTGTTAGTAGGGGAAAGTGGCAGTTATATAGAGTTTCATTTGGTTTGTTTTTTAATGAGACTGAAGAAACATACCCCTAAACTTCATACAAATGCATACTTTACTATTTACTTTGATTTACACACACACACACACACACATACATGCGCACGCAGGCACTGCTGTAACTTTCTTTTTGATCTCTATTTTATGCTATAATAGTCTATTTTTCTTCTTCCAGTGATGAACAATATAGATGTAGTAGGAGATAGTTTCTGCAGAAAAAGACAATGCATCATTAAAGCACAAGGATATTAAAAGCAAATTCAAAATCAGGAAAACATTTGAACTTTATGCACCAACTTGATTTGGGGACTAAAATGTATTTCAGATTTAGTATTCTTTCTTTTGCTTTTTCTTTAGTTTTCTTTCTTTTTGCTTTTCTTTTCATCTTATATTTGTTTTGTTATTCTCCTTCTTTGTTAATAAACTTCTGCTTCTTTGGCCCAAATGAGTGAAATATAGTCAACTGGGTCTGCATTTTCACTTTACATGTTGAAGTACAGCAATCCGGTTCAAATAGTTTGATCTTCTTCTCTCAATATCAAGGACAAATTACTGAAGATCAATACTGATGCCAAGGGACATGTTCTCCTAGTTACTGCAACCATATAGAGAAGAGGGTGATCGTATTTGAATGGAAAGTGAAGTCACAAATAATTGATATCCACTACAAAAATAAACAGAAACCATCATTTCTATCACAATATTATTACTTATTTATTCACCAATTCTGAAAGCAAAAAGTACTGCTGACATAAAATAGTAACTAAACAAAGTATTTTCTCTGTAGTCACAAATTAAAATTATTCTGTTACATTAAACATAAATGTTATTTGATAAATGTCTATTCAGTACACATGTGAAAGACAATATGGTAGATAACATATGCATTATTTCTTAGCTTGCCTATATGTAGGTATTAGTTGGTGGGCTTGTTAATATACGTATTTCTGGCCTCCATTCAAAGAAATTATGCCTCATTGTTATGGAGAAAGGGCTCAATAGTTTATTTTTAACAGGCTCCAAAGGTGATTTTCATGTTTTAGGACAAACACTTGAAAATGCCCTTGGAAGAGAAAATTGAAACAATGTCACTCTCCTCAAAATTCCTAAATTCTGAAGCATTTGAAATCATAATCATCTTTTGATGTTGGTGCACACATATAGTGGCTTCAAATACAAAATAAAATATGTTATATTTTGTAAAGCATAGGCTCAACTTAAAGGTTCAGGTTCAACATGTAAAATGCTTATAAGTAATCACTCCTGTCTTTACAATAACAGAAAGCTAAAGAAATTGAAAGTCAATTAACTTTTCTTGGACCCATCAGATAACTGAGGTCACAGGGTAAACAGCAAGCCTAAAATCTGGAGAGAAAGGGAAATCCAGATAGTCATAGCTGAGATCTGCTTACCTGGAGGAGAAGCTGAGGAACCATAAACTGGTAGGCAAACTTAAATAGTAATTTTAATAAACTGCCCAAAATGAAATGTAGGCTAGCTTGAGTTTGAGAAATTCCTAGGGCTGCATTCTAAAAACGTCCTTGACACTTTTGTGGGTTCTACTACCAGAAACTCACCAAATTCTTATTAGTAGAGAGCCATGAAAGATCCTCTGAAGGACCTGGCAAGGTTGGGGAGGTATGATCATTATAAAATACACCTAGAGAGTTCTCCATAAAAACAAAACAACAAACAACAACAATAAACAACAACACCTATCTCCAGTGGAAGAAACTTTACCAGAGCCTTATCCCATGTGGAAAAAGAGTATTTTTTCAACTTCAGCCCCCTTTGGCCTTCTTGTTTCAATTTAGTGGGGGAAGGATTAAAGCTAAGAAACACCAGTGAAGCGTACAGCCTTGTGGCACAGGCCAGCTGAAAGAATGATATTTAACCATACAACTATAGAATATTTTGTTTTCCTCACAGCTTACCACCTTATCAACAGGGCTTTAATATAATAACACTGGATTACAGTAGAAAGTTGCAAAGTATAGACTCTTATTTTAAAAGGAATTCTTAGGGAAGCACAAACACAATAGGTGAGAAAATAAATGAAGAAAATAAAGGAATGTGAAGCCTCTGGAACTTACAACATTTTAACAAATGTTCAAAACAGTTCATCTGCTAGCCTAATTTAAAAGCTCATAAAAGCTCATAGTAAAAGCCTATTTGCTTCAGTTCCAATTACCTGATGCAATATATATGGATTTCACCAAAAAATTATAAAGCATGCTAAAATGCAAGTAAAGCATAACCTAAAGAGACCAAGCAAGCATTAGAACCAGGCAGAGTTATTACACTGATTTGAGAATTATCAAACAGGAAATTTAAAATTACCATTTTAATATACACAATGTTTAAGAAGAGATAGACAATAGAAGTAGGAAGAAGGGAACATTCAGAAGAGTTCAAAAGGAAATTCTAGAAATAAAAAATTCTGCAACAGAAATGAAGAATGTCTTTGACAGGTTCATCAGTAGGTAAGACATGGATAAACAAATAATAAATGAGCTTTGAGAGAAATCAATACAAACTTCCCAAAATGAGAGGCAAACAGAAAAGAGAATAAAAATAAAAAAATAAAACAAAATAAAATAACAAAGCACAGAACATCCAAGAACTACAGGACAATGTCAAAAGGTCTAACACATGCCTATTGGAATATCAGGAAAAGAAGAAATCAGAAATCCCCCACTATCTTTCACAAAGTCTTCTGGAGCGCATAGGCAATGCTTCTGCCTTTCTCTCTTTGACAAAAATTTAGTCACATGATGCCAAAAGAAGGTTGAGAAATGTAGTCTTTTAATTGTGCACACTGATCGGTGTTATGTTACTCAGGGAAAATTGGAGAATGGTAGTAATAAAGCTGGGAATAAAACAGTTTGATTATAAAAACATATTTGTCATTCTAATATGGAAGGACTTTATTCTTCAGTGTTCTGAAAGGCACATGGTCATTTACTCTGACAAGGTCTATATGAACTATATTGGATCTGAGCATATCTTGCCTTAGAGATATTGTTGCCCATTCTTCACATAACTTTTTAGCTAATCAGTGTAAACATGTCATATTGCTGAGCAAATGCAAAAAAAAAAATGAGTTGAATCTGGGGCTAATCTCAGAAGTCCTAGATGTAACCATTCATAGCGGTATTTGTCTTCAGGCCTGTTGAAGTATGAAGAGAGAAAAATAATTTAATTTGGATGGAATATCAAGTTCATTAATTAAAAAGTAAAAAGAAAACTTTAAAAAAAGGACAATGTTGCAAAACTCGAGAGGATAAAAAATTTGAAGACTGTGAGTAAACCTTCCTGTTATACCAAATAATTTGATTTTATATTTTCTGAATAATGAATGGGAAACCGTGAAATTTTAAAATAGGTTGAAAATTCTGAGATGCACTTAAGGAAACAAATTACAAACATTGTCACTTGCTTTAAAAGAAGAAAAATGAATATACAAAAACCTGGTAGGTGAGGAATGCATTTATAGTAAGGGTAAGAGATTGAAAAATAAATACATCTGAATTATATTGAAAGCAACATTTGCCTACTTTCCTAATTTAACTGTAAACAACTTTGCAAATAGTCAATCCTCCCAAATATAGACCTCACTAATAGTTGTCCAAAGTTTACTATTTAACAACAGTTTGAAGAAAGCATTCTGGAATTTTAGGTGCACTGCGAACTTTAAGTTTAGGTTAAGAACATTTCTCTCTTTTGGAGGGAAGCAATTGTTTATTTTATTCTATCTTTTTCTTCCAAAAGTGGAAAATATCATGCAATCTGACTGAAATTCATATTATCTTCAAACAGTTATGCTGAGACTACAAGGTATACTGGGAAGAGAGAACTCACTGTCTGATCACTTACCATAAGTTTAACATGTTGGAGAACATCTTGTATTATTTGGAATCTATCCATCATTAAACATGAATGAGGAGACTGTGGTACACAAATGCGGTAATACCAAATGGATACATGTATTAAAGACACTGTAACCATCTGGACTCAATATGGGACCCAGAATGTTCCCATTTATCAAATTATAATTCCCATACGATATTTTATATCTGTAATTCAATGTTGATGAAAACATAATTGTTTTTAATTTGTCAAAGTGATTTTCAGCAGTAGTGGAGTAAGTTCACACATTTATCAGAGGAGGAAAAGATTGGTGGCCACTAGAGAATTTTACTAAATTCTCTTGTTTTAAAGAAAGAGGAAGCACAGAGACAAATAATAGTCGCCATCAGAGGATCATTCAAAAATTTTGAGAATGAACACATATGATAATTATTCTTGTCTCCATCTGTTTGAATTCATTTCCTCTATCTTAAAAGTGCTCTCCCTTTTCACTGTTTACCTAGATATTAAACAGGTTTCAAGATCCATCTTTTGCATAAAAACTATTACTACCATCCACTCCATTATATACTGAACTGTCCCTTCTGTAACACTGGAGACATTACTACCTCCACAAAATAACTTTTAATACGGGCTTTTTAATGATCTCCATGCAAAATAGAGGTCTGTCTTCTTTCCTGTCTTTTTTTTCTATTAATTGATTTTTTCTTTCTTTTTTCCTTCCTTCTTTTTTTCCCCTGAAGAAAAAAAAGTTTTATCATGAAAAATTATATAACAAACACCAATAAATAAAACTAAGAAAAATGCAGATATTATTTTTCAACAAATAGAAGTTCCCATACTTTGTCTACCAGGCCCGTGTTATAGCTGAAACATCTCTACTGGAAACTCAGGATATCTTGATCAACCATTAGCACAGCCTGTAAAAAATATTTACATAAATAATTCTTTGATGAATATTGGCACCCCTTTTAGTCCCAGCTATTGCTACTTAGGATAACCAGTATCCTATTATTTCCCCTTGTTCTGAAATAAATGCTGCCAGGAACACTTTCACTTCCAGTCCATCCAGGCTCTTTAGCTCTTCTAAGAGTTAGTCCAGGAAGGAATCTATGATGATAAGATTCAAGGTATTAATGCAAGAAGTAAAAGTAAAAACTAATAGGGAATAATAAATGCTCTGAGAGCTCCTTCCTTCCTCCAATCTAGACTCTGTTTTCTCCCAAATGTTGTTGGGCATCCTGAATCTTTTTCGATCATCTCCTGTACCTCTCACCTAGCCACATTTTGCTTCTTAGCACTTAGTCCTTGAATCCTACAGTCAAATTTTCATGACTTTCTAAGTATTTTTCCTCTCCAAAGTGTATAATCCTTATTCTAATATTCTTCTTCTCAGTCATGGCACCTCCGTTCTTCCAGTGAATGGGGTTAAAAATCTTGGAGATACCTTGCAGTCGCTCAGTCTTCAAAATACCCCTGAAATCTAACTTTTTTCTAGCAATACCACCCTAGCCCAAGCCAACAACATACCTAAATGTGACCATTGCAATCCCCTCTGAGAGTCTTCCATTTTCCAATATTATCAACCCTCCTACACATATACTTCTGTCTATCTTTTCCAAATTATTATTTGACACATGAATCTGTTTATGACGTTCCTCCAATCGAAGTTCTCCGGTGGCTTCCTATCATGCCTAGAAAAATACTCACATTTTCTTCCAGGCTTATAAATTCTAACAGGAACTTGTCCCTGACTGCCTCCCCTACTCACCTCCCATTGTCTTGCCACACTTTTTAACGTTTTAAAAACTCTTCCGCCTTGGAACTATTGCACTTTGCTCCACCCATCCTATTACTCTAGATAGCCTTATGACAACTTCTTATTTTGTACAAAAGCCAGGTCAAATTTATTACCTTCAGAAATGAACTTCCTAAGTGCCTCAATTAAATAGAAGTCTTCCATAAAATGAAAACTTACATTAAAATGATTTTATATTTATCACTATGTGACAGCATATAAATAAAATGTGTGTGTACATATACATGTATAATGTCTGATAACAATTAATGTATTTAATATTTTCCCAACTAATAGACTGTAAGTGCCATGAAAACAAGGATATTATTTATATGAACAATAGTGCCTGATACATAGGCAATACATAATAAATATTCTGAATATATAAATAATCTAAAGGAATTATACAATTTATATATGTCAAAAGGTAATCTAAGCATAATTTAAAACAAAATATTAAAGAGGAAAAATATTTTTCAACATATATACCAGAAAAAATAAAATGCCAAAAACTTAACCCTGAAATTCTTCATGAAACTTGGTCTAACAAGACCTTCCCCATTACAGATGATGGCAATTTCCTCTTTCCATTTGCCAAGTACAAATCCTTGAAGACTTCGTTGATACCCTTCTTTCTCCTGGAGTCTCATGTAATCTATTATTTTAGTTGCCCATAACTTCCAAATATATGCAAACTCTGACAGTCTCTCAGCACATTTTTATTAGCCCTTTGTCCCATGGTCATCTCTATGCCTAGGTTACTGCCATATTCTCGTAAGTTGTGTCTTTGCCTGTAGTACAGGCTTTTCATATAACAGCAGCTGGAGTGATCTCTTTCTACTGAAGGATTGAGTGCTGGCATACGATGGGAACTTTTTCCTGCTTGCACAGCTTTCCAATTATTTTGTAAATTAGCGGTGGCTCTTTGAAGCTCTGGAAAATCCTGTTTTCTGAAGCTGTCATCATCACCAATGAATATTCATGACAGTGGTGTTTATTGTATGAATTGCCATGATTTTTTCTGGAGTTACATGAATTTGTGTTTGAAACAGAAGCCTACATAAGCCTTGAATTTTTAACCCAATATTCTTGAATCTCTACCTGTATTGTTATGACTGTGATGAATGTCATGTGAACAATCAAAATTCCAAAGGGGTGCAGCATCAAAGCAGTTTCTCTCATCAGACCAGAGAAATTCAAAATAGTCTTCAAAATGAAAAAAAAAAAAAACTTGACTAACAGTAGGCTATTGGTAAGAAAATTTCATTACTACCTGACATTACATCTAAAGATAAGATAAATTTTTGGCATGTTCTTGTGGGTTTTTTTTAATCAATTATAAGTTCTATTTCAAGGTTTCAGTGTCCTTTTTTAACTTCAGAAAGGAGAAACTAAAATTTAATTTTAGAAGTTTTTATTCCAACATTTCTTTTATGCTATTCTTCTGCTTTATAAGCATGGATAAGTATTAAAGGCATAAAATAATTGGATATATATGTGTATATATATACACATATATCAGAGTATGTTAACATATATCAGATTATGTTACCATTTCTTTGCTCAAAATTCTGCGTTTTAATAAGATTAAATTCAAATTTTTCCACAATGGTCTCCTAGGTACAACGTGATTTGTGTCCCGGCTATGTCACTCCGTTACCCCCACCTTGCCTCCAACTGGTTCTTGCCTTTTCTTTTCCTCGCTTGCCCCTGCATATTGGCCTTCCAGCTGTTGTTGAAACTGACAAGCACATTCCATCCTTAGGGCATTTGCTTTAGCTGATCTTTGTGCCTGGAGCACTCTTCTCCCAGATTTGCAATTGGCTTCCTGCCTTACCTTTGCGCAGATATCACCTTCTTAATGAAGCTGACCCTCACAAATCTATTTAAAATGTTCAGTCTGGAAATCCTTATTCCCCTAATTATGTTCTATTTTATTTTACTTTGTACAGTATTTATCATCTTCCAGCACAAGTTTTAAGTTATTTATTATGCTGTGGTATATTGTCTTTTTCTGCAAGAATATCAGCTGCATGAGCACAACTTATCTTATTCTTGTTGTCAAACTAAATTACAGACAGAGGCTCTCTAAAAGAAAAAAGGTATTTATTCAGAAGTAAGATATTTCAGTGGGAATACAAGTGCCATAGTAAACTATGTGTGTATTCAGGGAGGTGAAGGAAGACAAAGGTTTTTAAAGGAAAAAATGAAGAGGATTATACAATTGTTGTCAGGTAATTATCCTTGACTATAAGGATCAATAACAAGGGTGACAACAATCTGAGAAGAGTTTCTGGGAAGATTTTTTTGCGGAAGTATTTTTGTGTAAGGTTACAATAGCTTCTGTACAAGGTTGTGATTTTTGCAATGCTTTGTGGTCTCAGGCATACAAGCATGAGAACCTTCTCCTCAGGGCCTTTTCTGGCTCTATTTCTCTTTACCTTTTTGAAAACACTAGTGACTCCCTTCTGATTCTGATAATTTTCACACTGTATGTGAAGCACTACTATTATGCACATACATGGTAAAAGCTTGGAGGGCAAGCTTCAAATTCTATTTGTTACATGAATATTTTAAGAGCTCTTACAAATAAAGATAAAAAACCAAACCTGTCAATTGAAGAAATGAAAGTAGAAACAAGAGTATGAAAAAGAAAAATTCAGCTCAACATCAAAGGCAAATTAAAGGCAAAACTCCATTTTAGGCAATTAATTTAGAAGGAGCTTTTCCTTTAATTCCTGATAAACATGTTTTTAAAAAGGCAGTATAAATAATAGAATCTAGTAGAGAGATTCAGTCATGGTTGCTGCCCTATCTCACATGATTCCTTCTTAAAAGAAACGTACAATAACCTTCATGTTCACATTCCAGGGCAAATATTTAGCCATGATTATGATTCTATATGCTTACTGTGTAGCATAAATATCATGCATATGGATAGAACCCTCTAATGTTGTATCTCTATTTAACCTGTTCTTCAGAAAAGGGCAGCTGACCCACACTCTCTGGGTCAATCTTGATAACTCTCACTCCCTTTCTCCATATGCAGCCAAATCTGTGAAGGGCAACATACCACTTTCATGTGAAAAGAGACTTCTTTCTTGACTTTTGTGCTTTTTTTGGTCTTCTAGTTTTCCCACAACAGATCTGTAATAAACATCAAATTTAGTTTAGAGAATTGGGGATGATTAATTAGCCCAGCATACTTATGTATAATTAACTGAAAGTTAAATATGGCCCTAAATATGAACGTAGTCCATTCCAGCTCACCAGGAGAACTCTGCTTTAGAATTCCAAGAACAGATCTGGAAAGTATAAAATACTGTTTTGCTCAATGTTGTCATATTTTCCTTATTTACTTATCTTAGTTGTTTAATTATGGGGTCAGAAGGCTGGGATCTAAAGTAGAATTCTCCTACTGTAGTTTCCTCAAACTCCATATAATAGAACTAGAAAATCCTACATTAAACCTGAAGTGTGTGTGTGTGTGTGTGTGTGTGTGTGTGTGTGTGTGTGTATTTCTTGTGTATTGGTATTCGTCTGTTTTTAAACCTAGGATAAAAAAATAAGATAGGGAAACAAGATATTTGGTATATTTGTTGATTGGAAAGATGACAGTTACAGTGAAAGAGCTGTATTAGATCTACAACTAAGAAGTGAACATTGAGCAAGAAAGAAACACTAAAAAGATAAATAAGCAGACAAAAAATTCTGTCTGGTAATATCGGTATTGTAGAAAAAAAGTATCTTTTTTTCCCATCTTAAGTTCATGGCTGAGTTCTCTATAACAAAAGACAGATTGGCAACACAAAAGCATACACATTTATTTAATATAAGTTTTATGTGACACAGGAGTCTTCTGAAATGAAAACATTTCAGTCAACAATCAACTGCTTATGCTACAGTGGTCTCATAAGATTGTAATGCTGTATATTTACTGTACCTTTTTTATGTTTAGATGTGTCTAGATATGCAAAAACTTACCATTGTGTTACAAGTGCCTACAATATTTATATAGTAAGATCCTGTACAAATTTGCATCTCGGGAGCAATAAACCATACCATGTATGGTTTATTATGGTTTATAGCCTAGGTGTGTAGTAGGCTATTTCATGTAAGTGTGTGTAAGTATATCCTATGACTTTTGCATCACGAAATTGGCTAATAACTCAATTTTTGGAACCTATTCCCATTGTTAAGCGATCCATGACTCTATTTAAAAATTTGGAAATTGGAGTGGCAAATCACAGGTGCAGAACTCACCATCTTGGCATAGTCAAATAAACAACACAGAGACTTAGGCACTGTGACAAAAGTGATCAAAACAGTCAAAATTGCCCATGCAAAATGTTGCATATTGTAAAGATCATGCCAGTTACTGTTTTCATTTATGCACACATTGAAAAGGGTGTTTATCTCAAGTTCCTTATCGTTGTAAATCAGAGGGAAAAAATGGATAGAGGTGAAGCAGAGGAGGCCTAATATCAGAAACAAGAAGTTGTAGTTGGAAATCTCACAAAAGAGAGGTATAAAACAACATATTAAAAACCGGTCATGAGATATTTTAAAACAACCTATCTACTGTTTTTTTTTTAATTCAAATATATTCAGCAGGTCAGTCATATAGCAGTTATATATTTTTTTTCTTGTTTCAATTCTAAAACTGCAACTGACAAGTTTTAGTAATCTCACCAGATAGAAAGAAGAATAATTTTAAAAATTTTTATAATTTGAGATTATTTCACCATAACCATATTGCAATGAAAAATGATGCTTTATTTTTAATAAAAATAATTTTGTCAACAAAAACTTGCTTAGGGTGTGATTTCAAAAGTGATAAAGTAATGCATTTAGAATTAACAATTAACTATTTTATATATATATACATACATTTATTATAGTGTAAATTTTAGGGTACATGTGCACAACGTGCAGGTTTGTTACATATGTATACATGTGCCACGTTGGTGTGCTGCACCCATTAACTCCTCATTTACATTAAGTATATCTCCTAATGCTATCCCTCTCCCCTCCCCCCACCCCACAGCAGGCCCCGGTGTGTGTTCCCCTTCCTGTGTCCATGTGTTCTCATTGTTCAATTCCCACCTATGAGTGAGAACATGTGGTGTTTGTTTTTTTGTCCTTGGGGTACTTTGCTGAGAATGATGGTTTCTAGCTTCATCCATGTCCCTACAAAGGACATGAACTCATCCTTTTTTATGGCTGCATAGTATTCCATGGTGTTTATGTGCCACATTTTCTTAATCCAGTCATCATTGTTGGACATTTGGATTGGTTCCAAGTCTTTGCTATTGTGAATAGCGCCACAGTAAACATACATGTGCATGTGTCTTTATAGCAGCATGATTTATAATCCTTTGGGTATATACCCAGTAGTTTTTCCTATTTTCTGAATTCCTGATGCTGTGGCATCTGGCCCTTGCTGACCTGAGAGAGATTGTCTCACCCAGGATTAGTTCATTCTCAGAGATAGTAAAGAACTTGCTTGAGAGCATGCCTTTGGTATGCAAACCAGCCAATGCCAAATCTATGTCTCCTCCTCCTTCTGTTATGTTTACCCTATGGCACCCTTTCCTCCAGGCCTAAGCACCCCAGAGCAACGTCACTGACAACTAGGGACTCCTCCTGCACCCCACAGCCCACCAAATTAATAAAAATATCTCATTTTAAACCTACTTGGCTTGCGTGCTTTCCATTGTCCATTCCTCCCAACAAAAACTCCAGTCAAGGCCCTGCCCTCAGCTCTCCTCTCTGCCTGCTCATCTCATGCAGATACTTCCCAGGCATAGTGTGCTGGGCCTTCTATTTTTAGGAGACGGTGAGAATAACGCAAATGCCTTTATTAATCACAATCACGTTTGTGCCTGTGTGCCTTATCAAACTTAATTAAAACAAATCCTGGGTACCATAAAACAAATCTGTATAAAAACATTAAAAAGTATGAAACCATTAAGATATAAAGAGTTAATCATCAATTATCCAGAAAGTTTGCTTCACTAGAAAACTCATTGCCAGATAATGTCACATAAAGGAGGTACTACAGTTTCCTGAGTTCTTGTCAAAAATTGAACATAAAACATAAAAAAGAAATTAAAGATAATCAGACCTAAGAGCCTAAAAACACAGTAGATTGTTCACTGGCCTACACTGTAAAACTAGAAAATCTGGAGATCTCATTTAAAATAATGACCAGCCTCACAGGGATTTTACTTGTAATGAAGACTTAATGTATCTGAAACATTTTAAAACTTTATGGATGAGAGACTTGAATCAAATGCTTTGCTAAATCACTCTTCTATCTCTCGCCTCAGGAGGTTAACTGCGATGCTAGCTTTCCTATGAAGGGGAGAGGCCCGAATTTTGCAGTTTGTTTTGAGCAAAGGTCAAATAGAACCATTGCTCCAGGGATCATTGCTTTTCTACATGGATTGTAGTCATAACAAACAAAAGAGCTATATTAATATATATCGAAGTGGTCCTGATTAGCAGGAAAGTAAATCAAACTAAACCAACACAGAGACCACACACACACAATATGTCTACCAATCCCCAAAGAATAGAATGGTGGGATGTGTCTTTATCACACAGAAATAATATGACAGTTATGACTTTCTGTGAAGAGGTGGTTGCTGGAACATAGAAAAATAAACTCACTTTGAAGGAGACTGGAGATAGGGCCTACTTACAAGATGAAGGTGAATCGTTCTATGCCTAATGTTGTTCAAAATGTTATTGGAAACTTTTTTTTAAAAAAATTAAACATTATTGGGCTGTATTGATATAGCATTTGCAAATATGTTCTGTATATAAAATTGCATGAAAAAATGGAGGTTCAGAGAGACTCAATAACTCCTCATGGGTTCTTTTTGATGGTGAAGAGCTTGGATACGATTCCCGATCTGATTTCAAAACCCTAGCTAATGGGTTTTGAAACATTAATATGTTTTATTCATAGAAAACATTCTCTTGAGGTTTCTGTAAAGAATGTGGTATCTTTGTAACATCGTAAAATTATTTATGTTTTTAAAACCATTTTTCTATATTACAATGAGTGATAGTGAAAATCACATGGACTTTAATATTAGAGACCTAGATTTAAATAAGAGCTTAACCATTTGATATTTGTGAATCTTAGAAAAGTTACTTAATCTTTCAAAGCTTAAGTTTTTGAATGTGTGAGCATAGCCAAGATGTGGTCACAGAGAATGGTTTGCATAATAAAGGGTGGTGTGTTTAAGAAGTACTGTTAAATTAGAAGCTACAAAATATAGTTTCTACTGTAGCACATAACAAGAAAAAAAAATACTTGGAAAAAAAATCCCATAAAATGCCTGCTTTGAATTTGAAAAAAAAAAAACATGGAAAATGTGTTCTGTTTTAAAAATAAAAATGACACTCCAAATTCAAAAGAACTGCTTTTCTAAATGATGTTGCTAAAGTAGAGTTGTATATTAAAGCATTTTTCATAAAAAGAAAGTTGCTGATGTTTTTTCAATGTATTGTGTTGTTCAAGCCCCCAGTCATCTAGCAATCCTTCTTAGCTATGTATCTAACTCATACTCCATATTTTAAAGACTCTCCTCTGCTCGTGTGGTTTACCTAAAAATTCCACATTTCAAAATTTTGTTTTCCTTGTATACTGTTGAAAGACTTTTTAAGAAAGTCTTCTTCAACGCTAGTTTTTTAAAATTCCAATTAGCATCTAGCCATTGAAATTAGACCTGCTAGCCTCTTTAGAAATGATGTGCTGGGACCTGAAAATGCTCTGCTTCTTTGCAGAGGATGTTTTTGGATAATTCTCCTTATTACAAGCAGATAGCTCTGAGTGTGTTAGAGCCAAGCACTGAGGATCTTTACATTATTCTACATTTTTTTTTTCCTATTCTGAACAACACTGGTGACTAGAACCTATGACTTCCTCAAGGGTAGCATCCTGAAAAATTGTTATCCCAATTCAGAATATTTATACTTTTTAACAACAGATAGGTCACAGATGCAGATAACCAAATCAGACCTCGTCTCTGTAAACAACTGATACAGCCAAACGTGTGCGTACCAGGTGACTGTCATCCCTGGTCAAGATTCGTTATCAAAAGCTAAAGCTCTTGAGTTTTCACAAGGTGTGATCCTCGAGGTGTCTTCTAGGTGTGATTGCAGAAAGCTTTCAGTACTTACTTCTAGCTTTAACTTTCCTGCATTTCTGAAGGATGGTTTTCAAACCTTGACATATCCTTCTATCCCCTACTCTTTTTGGTGTTGAGATAACTTGTCTTTGTTTCCATTTTACTCCATTTAAAAGCCCTCCAAACACTTCATCTTCCCACTTTTTCACTGAAAAACATCATGCTATAAGTGAAAGAAGCCAGGCACAAAAGACCTTGTGTTATTCCACTTAAATCAAATGTCCACAATAGGTAAATTTATAGAGATGAAAAGCAGACTAGTGATTGCTTGGGAATGAAGGAAACAAGAGAGTGATAGGTAAAGGGTCCAGGGTTTGTTTTTGAGGTCATAAAAAATATTTTGAAATGTTTTGTGGTGATGTTTATACATATCTATGAATTTACTGAAAACAATTTCATATTTGTGAATTACATCTCAATAAAATGGCTAAATACCTTATTAACAACTATGGTCTAGAGAGACAGGCACTAAAATACAGATTTCTAAGTGGTTGCCAATTGATCAAATAGTGGCTGTTTCTAAGTGGTTGCCAATTGGTCAAATAGTGGCTGTTTCTCTTTGATTATCATTTACTTAAATGCATTGTCAAAATTTAAAAATGTAGGGATCTCACATAAAAATCCAGAAGAAAGAGAAGGAAGAAAGGAAGGAAGAAGTAAGGCAGGGAGGAAGGCAGGGAGGAAAGAAGGAAGGAAGGAAGGAAGGAAGGAAGGAAGGAAGGAGAAAAAAGAAGAAAGAGAGAAGCATTATACCTTGTCTGTTGGGTTTTCATAAGAGTTATTATCTCTGGATAATTATCTCTGAATAATAATAGTTTGAGCCCCCTAGGAACACATTGAATCCCTTTCCTAAGTACATATAAAAGACAGGAAAGAATGACAGCATCCTGGACTCCTCATTTTTCTCTTTCCTTTTTTATAACACCTTACATTGAATGAGATTGTAGTCAAAACTGGGGACAAGGATGGTATTTTTCTCTTGCAATGAAAGAAAAAAAACCTCAGTGTCAATCATTGACAACATTTAAAGAGTATCTTCTACTGACTGACAACTTTTAAGCCAATACTATATTGCCCAAGGAATGACTGAGATATCCGACTTCATAGTTAAGGATGCTATTTATGAACTCCAGGGGGTTGTGATGTTCTTACTGTTTAACAAGTGTAAGTAAGAGATCCCACAATGCTGCTGTACTAAATCCCTTTGTCATTCCACTTAATCCCCTTCACCGTTTCCTCTCCTGAGCCTTAGCTTCATGGTCACTTTAGTTCTTTGAAGTTTGTTTTTCTGCCCCCCATCTGTGTGAATCACTGCAGGCCAAATTCTGTTTTTGTGATAGTCAAGGGGAGCTGCCAGCCTGTATCTAAAGGCTGAATTGAGCACCAGGGGTGGAGGCTGATCTCTAGCAAGTGTAAACAAACCTATCAGAAAATGTGGCTAAGCTAGACAAGTGCTAGGGAGGGATGTTAGCAGAGTGGCCAGATAATGATTTTTATTTGGTTCTACAGAACTGACTGTGTTCTTTTCTTCCTCCTTCTTTCTTTCTTTCTTTCTTTCTTTCTTTCTTTCTTTCTTTCTTTCTTTCTTTCTTTCCTTCTTTCTTTCTGTAATTCTGTAATTCCTTTCTTTTTCTGTAATTCCAGTTCAATTGTGATCTTATATAAATAACTACAGGTTGCATAGTAATTGTAGGGTTATTGAAAATATTGCATTTTATACCAATATTATTTCTGTAGACCTTTACATTTAAAAGCACTTTCAAATTCCTTTTTTTGTAACATAGTTAGGATGGATTATCATATTAGATAAAGGTTTATAAATTTAATGTATGATTCCTAAAGTATTGTTTTCTAAGTACTTGTCAATGAGAAACTTAATTCAATGATTATAAATCAACATCTTTATATTCATTTATTATTTACAAATATGCAAGGATTATTTGTAATAATCTGGTAGGCTTCTCAATTTGACAATACAATTTCACTCAATTTCCCCTGGTTAGAATACAGGAGTTAAGGAATTTGTTACAAGTATGACTTCTATAGAGAGCTGCCAATCTACAGATCTTATTCTAATAGCTTCAATAACTCTAACACTACATATAAGTTGCTGAAGAGAGAGATTTAAGTAAAAATTTTAAGGCAAGTAAAAAAAATCAACTTAATTATATCCATTTTGGAAAGCATATAAATCAACTTTTCACTACAAAAAAAATGCTAATTCTGTAAGCTATCTAATGCTTAATCTAAAGGAGGTTATATTGTATTATAAACTGAGAAAAACTGCATTACAATTTAACATTTATTTAATTGAAACCTTTGCCAGATGTAAGTATTCTAATAAGCTTATGAATATCTAAGACAAATACGTAAAACTGAATGTTTTCATAAATCATACAGAGGGAATTTCTGAAGCATAAATGTCAACCGAGTTGTCCCTTCCTTGAGGAAAGGGAACCAGTCTTTTAAATTTGCTTTTCAGTGTGTCATTGATTCAGACTGTCCTGGGATTGAGGCACAAGTGCAAAATCTCACAGGCATCTCTGGGCAACGTTGTTCTAGGCAAAAGTAATTATCAAGAGAGTGAAGCTATCAGAAAGTGGCAGAAAACACAGTAGTTGAGGGGATGCATATTGCCCTAAATCAAAAAATGGATCTGGGTGGTACACCAACGGCATCTGTTATAGTCCACAACTCACATTGCTCAAATCCATTTGCATCTCAAATCAAGTTGACTCCATTAGGGCAGAACTTCTCTGGGATTCTTATTGGTCACAATTTCTAAGGAATGTATAAGAGAAGAGTTAATTTTATTCACTATAAAACATGATGTTGCTTTTTGTCTTGAAGGCCATAAAGGATACCCATCATCTTCCCTCTTCACCATCCATTCTAAAGTTACTCCTTCTCAGATAGCATTTTGTAGGTATAGGTTGTTTGCCTGGTGACACAGATTCTCATCTTTGAGGAGATTCTGAGTTTCTAGGTTCAATTTACTGGTCAAGCTAAGATTTCTGCACTTGCTCAGTTACAGTTAAAACTGAATAGAAACTATCAAGGTATTTCCCAGTTGATCATCAAAGTGCAAAACATATTCATTCCTGCTCTGATATTTGCCAACAACCTTCCCATGTATAATGATCATGTTCAATTATTACTCTATTATGACTACTCTATTTTTTTCCTGATAATCTTCTAGCACAAGGAGCCAAACTGTTCATAAGGCCACTGTGGTTATGTAAGTTTAGTGAATCTCTTACTGTGTACTCAGGAGGAAACATCTCTTCTGTGAGAACTAGGACTTTGGAACTACAGAATCTAAAGTTGCAAGTTTAAGAAACACAAAATTCCTAAGAGGCTCAGTAGGATAGTAGAGTCATCCTGATTTCCATCCCTGGGATTCCGAGTCCACGTGGTCTACTAATTTAAGAGAAGAGCATAATCTCTTTCTCAGTGAATATTCCTCAGTAGCTACTAGTGTACAAATTAAAGATCTGCACACTTGTGCCCATTCTTATTGCTTCACCCATATGCATCTTCCCCAAAGTTCCTTGTACCCATATTTCAATATTGTTTCTTACAAGCCAATGGCCAAACAGATAACCCATTTGGTACTGTCCATGAATATTATATATAATAAATTTGGAGCTGGATGTGGTGGCACATGCCTGTAATCCCAGCACTATATGAGACTTAAGTGTGATGATCACTTGAGCCCAGAAGTTCAAGGCTGAAGTCAGTTATGATCATGCCACTGCACTCCAGCGTGGATGACAGAGTGATAACCTGTTTGTAAAATGAAATAAATAACTAAAATGATAATTTTGGTATAATTCTTTTATTAGTCTGTTCTCATGCTGCTAATAAAGACATACTCGAGACTGGGTAATTTATAAAGGAAAGAAGTTTAATTGACACACAGTTCCACATGGCTGGGGAGGCGTCACAATCATGGCTGAAGGAGAATGTGGATCAAAGTCATGTTTCTCATCGTGGCAGGCAAGAGAGCTTGTGTAGGGGAATGCCCCTTTACAAAACCATAAGATTTCATGAGACTCACTCACTGTCATGAAAACAGCATTGGAAAGACCCAGCCCCATGATTCAATTACCTCCCACAGAAGGGTCCCTCCTATGACACGTGGGAATTGTGGGACCTACAGTTAAAGAGGGGATTTGGGAGGGGACACAGCCAAATCATATCATTCTGCCCCGGCCTATCCCGAATCTCATGTCCTCACATTTCAAAAACAATCATGCCTTCCCAACAGTCGCCCAAAGTCTTAACTCATTTCAGCATTAACTCAAAGTCCAGAGTCCAAAATCTCATTTAAGACAAGGCAAGTCCCTTCTGCCTATGAGCCTGTAAAATCAAAAACAAATTAATTACTTCCTAGATACAATGGGGGTACAGGCATTGGGTAAATACAGCCATTCCAAGTGGGAGAAATTGGCCAAAACAGAGGGACTACAGGCCTCATGCAAGTGTAAAATCCAGCAGAGCAGCCAAATCTTAAAGTTCTGAAATGATCTCCTTTGACTCCATGTCTCGCATTCAGGTCACACTGATACAAGAAGTGGTTCTCATGGTCTTGGGCAGCTCTGCCCCCGTGGCATTGCAGAGTACATCCTTCCTTCCTGCTGCTTTCATGGGCTGGCGTTCAGTGTCTGTAGCTTTTCCAGGTGCATGGTGCAAGCTGTTGGTGGATCTACCATTCTGGAATCTGAAGGATGGTAGCCCTCTTCTCATAGATCCACTAGGCAGTGCCCCAGTGGCGCCTCTGTGTGGGAGCTCCGACCCCACATTTCTCTTCCACACTGCCTTAACAGAGGTCTTCCATGAGGCTTCTGCCCCTGCAGCAAACTTCTGCCTGGAAATCCAGACATTTCCATACATCCTCTGAAATCTAGGAGGAGGTTCCCATACCTCAATTCTTGTCTTTTCACCCACAGGTCCAATACCATGTGGAAGCTGCCAAGGCATGGGGCTTGAACTTTCTGCAGTAATGGTGTGAGCTGTACCTTGGCCCCTTTTAGCCAGGGCTGGAGCTGAAGCAGCTGGGATGCAGGGCACCATCTCCCAAGGCTGCACAGAGCAGGGTGTCCTGGACCTGGTCCATAAAACCATTTTTCCCTCCTTGGCCTCCAAACTGTGAGGGGAAGGGCTGTTTTGAAGACCTCTGACATGCCCTGGAGATGTTTTTCCCATTTTCTTAGTGACTAACATTTGACTCCTTGTTACTTATGCAAATTTCTACATTGGGCTTAAATTTCCTCAGAAAATGTATTTTTCTTTTCTGTAATATCAGCAGGCTTAAAATTTTCTGAATTTTATGCTCTGTTTCCTGTTTGAACATAAAGTCCAATTCCAAACCATATCTTTGTGAATACATAAAGTTGAATGCTTTTAACAGCACCCAAGTTACCTCTTGAACACTTTACTGCTTAGAAATTTCTTCTGCCAGATGTCCTAAATCTTTTTTATCAAGTTCAAAGTTCCATAGATCTCTAGGGCTGGGGCAAAATGCCACCAGTCTCTTTACTAAAACATAGCAAGAGTCACCTTTATTCCAGTTCCCAACAAGTTCCTCATCTCCATCTGAGAATGAGCAGCATTTGGTCAAAGCCAGTCAACAAGTCTCTAGGAAGTTCCAAACTTCCCCAGATCTCCCTGTCTTCTTCTGAGCCCTCCAGACTGTTCCAACATCTACCTCTTACCCAGTTCCAAAGTTGCTTCCACATTTTTGCTTTACAGCAGCACCCCACTACCTGGTACCAATTAACTGTATTAGTCTATTCTCATGCTGCCAATAAAGACGTACCTGAGACTGGGTAATTTATAAAGAAAAAGAGGTTTAATGGACCCACAGTTTCACATGGCTTGAGAGGCCTCACAATCGTGGTGGAAGGCAAAGGAAGAGCAAAGGGACATTTTACATGGTGGCAGGCAAGAGTACAAATGCAGGGGAACTGCCCTTTATAAAACCATCAGATCTCATAAGACTTATTCATTATCATGATAACAGCATGGGAAAGACACACCCCTGATTCAATTACCTCCCACCAGGTCACTCTTGTGACATATGAGAATTATGGGAGCTACAATTCAAGATGAGATTTGGGTGGGAACACAGCAGAACTGTATCAATTCTCTTTTGTCATAAAATGGACAATAAGATGTACCTGCCAACCCTATACCTACTGAATAGATTCCTTCTCACCATTATGTCTCATAGCTACCCCTAGAGACCAGCCTGGCCAACCTGGTGAAACCCATCTGTACTAAAAATACAAAAATTAGTTGGGCTGGTGGTGGGTGGCCATAATCCCAGCTACTTAGGAGGCTGAGGCAAGAGAATCACTTGTACCCAGGAGGCAGAGGTTTCAGTGAGCCAAGATTGCACCATTGTGCTCCAGCCTGGGTGACAGACCTAAACTCCATCTCGGAAAAAAAAAAAAAAGTTGTTGTACAAAAGTGCATTTTTGGCTTATACGAACATACTGAGGTGACCTATTCATGAAGTAAGTTCTGTACTATTCTTCCTCTCCAGCCATTAAAAAAAGATCCAGCTTGAGAACACAGATGTGAGTATAAAAGAAGGTACTACTGCAACAGTGGTGGGTGGCATTTATGTATCTTATTTTTACCCATTAAACTTGAGATTGATTCCAGATGTACTACTTCCATCTTACCATGGATTCTAGCTGGTTCTCACTGACTATCTGACTTTTTAAGTCTTCTCACACCCAGATCTTGATAAGCAGTACTCATTCCACGGTTTTTTGATATGCCATGGTCAGATATTCAATCTTTACCAATGTCCAATAGCATACTTACAGTTGCTTTTCAAATATGCATTCATGTTTGTTGCAAATGGCATGATCTTTCTTACTTCTTAAACCTTGGAGTTTGAACTATGGTTTTCATATGAATCTGTACAATAGACATGACGTAAAACCTTTTCTGTAAATTAGATAACTTTAGTTCTATGAGATCTTCTAGTTGCATGGCTCAAACAACATCTTGGATCTGTTTCAGAGCCTTTTCTTGTTCTAAGTCCCACTCAAAGCCGTTAATGTTACCTAACAAATGTGTCAGAATAGCATTACATATAATAGCATTATTATGTAATAAATGTGTCAGAATGCCATTCCCAAGTATAGTATGCTGTGTATGACCCCCAAAGAAGGTTAGGAGTTTTGTAGCTATTATTTCAATATGTTGGCCTGCCTTGGATTCCTAAAAATTTGAGAAATATGATAGGCACATGAATAACTGTAGGGATATATCTTTACCCTCTAGAGCAAGATATTTGGACTGCTAGCCATTTTTTGTTCATCAAGTCAATCAAAATGAAGAGTGGACCAACTTTATCGCCTGTGGATTGTTTAGATGGTACTAGAGCCTACTGGTATATTGTGTCAGCAAGCTAGAGAAATAAACTTTTTCAAGAGAAAGACCCACAATATTTGTTGTCATATATTCATTGTGAATGTGACTGTTTCTTATTCTCCTTCTCAGTGGATATGTAAAAGAAGGCACTTGCTCTAACAATAGCTGATATTATATAACAGAAACTGTGCTAATCTACCCTTGTAAATATACCAAATCTGGTACAACAGCTGCAATTAAGTTTACAGTGGTCCTGACTCATAAGCTGGACCAACTATATTTTAGGGGATTGTGTTGTGAACTAAATGGTGATATCATAAGCTGGACCAACTATATTGTAGGGGACCGTGTTGTGAACTAAATGGTGATATCATAAGGCGGATCAACTATATTTTAGGGAATCATGTTGTGAACTAAATGGTGATATCATGGGGATCACAACCCCTGCATCTTTTAAGTTTTTGTGAGTAGCACTAATCACCCTGTGATATAATTTTGTTCAGGATTTGCTATATTTTATGGAAAGGATCAGTTTCAGAGTCTTCTTCTTGGCATTTCCTAATGCAATTATTCTTACTCCACAGAAACCAAGGTGTGGGTTCTGTCAACTACTAGAGATGTTCATTCAAATTATATATTTGTGAAATAGGGCTTTGGATGTAGTGGATCTTCTGTGAGTCATATCCGGGCCAAGACTCCCTTTATGACTGGACCGTATGTGCTTATTGTCTACCATAGCAGAGAGAATGAGAATTTAGGTATCTAGTATCTGTGTCCATAGCATTTTTTTTTCTAACTAGCCATTGAAATACGAGATCTTCCTTTACCTCTGTGTAAAACTACCCAAGTAAATTGCCATATAAATGTGTTTAGTAAAGGAAGGTGAAAAATCACTGCTGTGTACACTTGCTGTGCTATTAAAGGGTCCTTCTTCATGGGGCCCTGCTCCCCTCATAACCAGTTGTTCTTGAGCTAAAAAATGTCTAAGCTATGAAAAGTGGGGAATGGGCCATGAAAGCTCACTGAGGTAACTGACTTCAACTTTTTGCTCGTTCAATCTTGATGTATTTTTATGATAGATGTTAAGAAATATACTTTTCTGTGGTTTATTCATCTTGGCCCTTGCATCTCCATGTTTTATTAACATTCTTCATTTCAACCTTGCTGCCCATTATGATATTGTCTCTCTTGCCTCTACTATTTGTCACCTGGTATTTCAGAATCTTATTATCCCAAATGCTATAGGGAGCCCAGCTTTATAACAGAATCTCCTGTCGTTCTCAGCTTACCTTGAACAGTCAATACTGAACATCTCAGCAATACTGGAACATTTTTCACTTGCATATTTATTACTAACTTCGTAAATAAAGTGTCTCTAGGACTGTGATTCCCAACTTGTGGCAATGGTCTCCACTGCACCACACGGTACAATTGACAATGTCTGGATACATGTTGGTTGTTACAACTAGAGAGGGCTATTGAGGTCTAGTGTGGAAGGGATACTGTCCAATATTCCACAAGGCACAAGACATCCCATCACTTCCACAGTAAAGAAATTTCAATCCCCAAAAATCAATAATGCCAAGGTTGGGAAATTCTCATCTACACTGTCCAAAAAATCAGTTGAACATTTTTAATTCCCCAGAGCTATATAATAGATTCATTTAGGAAGACTCATTTCTCTAAGCTTTTTGATATTTTCCTCCAAATCTTACTATAGTAGATCTGGCATCCTATACTGCATTTAATATGAATCATTACTTTTTTCAAAGATCCAAGAGTCATCTCAACAGTATACTAAAATTTGTTTCAGGGATGCTCACTGAGATGTCATATCCTAAGGCATGAGGTATTACGTTTATCAACAAAATCTCCTTTATCTAGCTTTCCCTTTCATTCTGCCTTTTATTGGGCACCCTAAAGATTCTCTTTCAGTCTTACTCAGGAACACGTTGGCAGTATATGTTAGCTGTATCCTGCAGCTTATTTAGTACAAAATTACTCTACCCCCTTATCAGGTTCAGCACTTTCCCAGTCAGATAATGCTGAAATTTAATGCTAGTTAATGCTTTTATGCCATGGGAAGAGATGGGAGCATATCCTTAGGAAAGCAAACTTTGTAAAGCACCTGCTTCATTTGAAACTTCCCCATAGTCTTTAGGCAAAGGGGTTGAAGAAGTCTTTCTTTTCAAACAAAGTAGAGTGAATCACTTCTGCAAACCCAGAGGATTCAGGAAAATCTTTACTTTTAAGTTTCTCAAGTGACTGTCCCCAGACATATCTATTCTAATCTCATTTCACTTCTTCCCTCTGATGACCCTGATTTTGGCATGGAAGACTTGACTAGTCTAAGAAATTCAAACTTTTCCAAATTTCTTTCAATTTTACGTTAAGGAATTTTTTTTTTAGCTTCATATGTTTTAATAGAGAGTCTGAATCTAGGTTTGGAAGTTTGAATACTGACATCTTTTATGCCTAACCCTTTTATGCCCCACATCTGAGATTGCTGGTAAGAAAGCTTGGGTGCTCCCTCAGATTGTACAGATGGGAAGTTTAAATTACATGCTGTCACTCTAAGCCTGGCCTCACCCCTAATTACCATAAAAATCCCAAGCCAGTCTTTTTGTTTGTTTGTTTTTACTCTCTCAAGATATTTTAGACTTGCTGGAGAAACCCTCGCTTCAGAAAGCCCTATTGTGTGAGTAATAAACCTTCTTATACTCTTTGGGTAAATGTGTGACATCATCAGTTTTAACAGGCAAACCAATATATAGAGGTATATTCTGTTTCTGTAGAGTGGCTGCACCATCAGCTTCAACCTGCAGAAAATTAAAAGTTGCTTTAAAGGTTTCCAATGAGACCCTCTGACTTAAGTATTTGTGTATAATAGATAACAACACATCTATGGCTGTGGCAGTATCTACTCAATTCCATAGTCCTTGTGGTTATTGCCTTCAGACCTCTCAAATATCAGAAACATTGCACAAACTAATGTGTCTCCTCTATTTGTATTTTGTCCTGCTTTCCAAAAAGGGACAGCTTCAGCAGTCACCCTGTTAGAACTCACCAAGGATAATCCATATTCCACCTAACACTTCTCAAGGGGATCATTGCCATCCAGGCAACACGTTATGTGACTGTAAACTTTCACCCTTAAAGTCCATTTCTTTGCATTGAATCTTGTACCAACTATCTTAAGTCCTTCCTATTCTTTAAGCAGTGCTTCAGATGATAATTTTTGTACAAGAAGTTTTGTTTGAAGATGCGATTTAGGTGAAAGATGAAAGGAGGGAGGAAATCACAATAAGCCAAGATAGGAAGCTAGGAAAAGTGTGCATCCTCAGACTGATCACACACAAAGCTCTGGAGCATGAATGGTACCACAGAGTGTTACCTCTTTGAGACAAGGGGGATAGACTTTTACACCCTTGTATCAATCAGTCATCAGGTATGGGCTATTATCCCATGGAAAGTATAACTGGGTAAGATGATTTCCATTGCTGAGGGTAACTCTCCAGGGTTAACAGACAAAACCCCACAGTAAACATGTATGGGTGCAACATTCTGATAAAGAGGGTCTGTGCGAGATATTGAAAATATGTACATCAATTAGACAAATACAGATGAGAAGACTACTCCAGTAGGTATTGCAAAGGTACACACTTAGCATATTCCAGGAACAGAAAGAACAGTTCAGCTGTAATCTGGTTAGTTAGAGGAGTGATTTGAGATAAGTGCAAGAGGTAGGTAGGGGCTAGGTCAGATAAGCTTTTGAAGGCCAGGATAAAGAGTTTAAGTTTTATCTTAAATGGGAGTGGAGAGTTTTTAAAATAATTTAAGACAGAGAGTGGAATAATCTGATATTACCCTTTTAAATTTTATCTTTTTAAGAGAGTTAATAAACTTTTGTTATTGATGTCTCAGTCTTATGTTAAGTATTAAAAAGGAGTTTCAAAGTGGACAGGTGGGTGTGAAAAGGGGTGCCAAACTCTTTCCTAAACTCTGTTAACATATCTGTTTTAAGATAAAAGTGAAGGTAAGGAAAGAATAGAAAATTGATTTAAACCTCAAATGGACTTCACACTCATGTTAGTCAGGAGAAATTAGAAAAATTATTTGATTTGAAATGGCATACTTAAAACATCTTACTTTTTTGCACATTGTAAGTTGTAGAGCAAATCACATTTATTATATATGTGAAAGATATATATAAAATATGTGTCACTGTTGGAAGCAGCATATGTTGTTTCATATAAACATTAGGAGAAGTTTTTGGCATTGTCTTGTGACACAAAATGATATATTTTATCAAGAACAGTGTCTTGCGTACAATCAAGTGTCTATATATGTAAAATTTGTTGATGGACTTTTATTTCACAGATGACAGAGGAAAATCATATTCTGAAGTTTTTCTATTATTTCACTTTATGACTCTCATTACCATACAATTTCTTTATTAAATTGAATATTATATTGACTAAACATATTTTTATGAAGACCATCATATAAGTGAGGTTTCAAATGATACGTCCAGTTGAATAAATAGCTAGTTTTAATAGAAAATAACCATTTTAAGTATTTTTTTATTTTGTCCTAATCATTTGGAAAACATCAATAATCTTTTAGAAAAAAGGACAATATTATATTAGGCAGGATAATAAACTGTTGAAGTAATTATTGATGGTGTATTAGCCACTGAATAAAAACTAAAACAGTTAAATTTGGGGGAATTTTATCTGAATTTGTGCTTTTAGGAACATTAGATAAGCAATCAATTTCATGTTTAATGATAGAATTATGGTAGAAACAAAATGAATACATGAAAAGTACACCGCCCGCACTCTATTTACATTTTAAAAATGCAATTCTTTTTTTACAACCTATGTATAGTAGCATTCATATGTCTTACCCATACATCCAAGATCATTACAATGGCTACAATAAGTTTTTGATTTAATTGCAACCATTATACTTTTAATTACTACTATTTCTCATTAATACATTCCAGTCTATTAAAATAGATCATAAAAATAAAACAGAAATAAAGAGCTTTTTTTCACCCAGAATATTGGTCTTCTGAACTTAATGATTCTAGAGGAATATAGGCATCACAGGTTGCAAGCAGGTCGATGATCATGAATCTGAAATCTAAGCTATAGGATTTTTAACTGAACTGTGAAATAGGTGAAGTTTCACAGATAATGAAAAGAAAAAAATGTATTTTGGAACTACATTTTTTTCTGAAGTTCCTCATTATCAAGCATGCATTGATTGTCCAGCATTATGCATTTGCTTTAGGAATGAATTGAAATTTCACTACCTAGAGAAATGGCTGAGATTTTTAGTTCAACTGATATTTTATGTAACTTAGCATTATAGAAAAAGAAAACATCCTTCTACTTTGATTTTTCATAACATATATTATAGACAACAACCTTGTCAGCCAGCTTTCCACCTCTTATGGTTTAATTATACAATTTGAATGTATTTGTGGAACATAGAAATGAATAAAATACTATTTGATTTGTGTTAGCAGAGTTTTCAAAAGGTTTAAAAGAGATACTAAGAGTTATAGGTTGCATTTCGTATCCCCCACAAAAAAGTTCTAACTTCCAGTACCTCAGAAAGTGACCTTACTTGGAAAAGGTTTGTAACAGAGATAATCAAGTTAAAATGAGTCCACTACCAAGAGCCTAATCCGATATGACTGAGATTTTCATAAAAAGAAGAAATTTGAATGCAGAAACACGCAGAGAGGGAAGATAGTGTGAAGAGACATAGGGAGGATACCATGGGAAGACAGAGAGAGACTGGAGTTATGTTGCCACAAGCCAAGGAACACTGGGGGCTACTACCAGGTGGAAGAAGAAAAGAAGGCATCTTACCTTACAGACTTCGGAGGGCTAAAGCCCTACTGACACCTAGATTTCTGAATTCTAACCTTCAAACATGTGAGACAATAAAATTGTGTTGTCTTAAGTCACCCAGTTTGTGGAATTTCGTAATGGTAACTATGGGAAGCTAATACATATAATTCTGAGAATTAAGTGAGGTTCTAGCGTAATCCAAAAAAATTAACCAAAACTATTAAATTAGCATTTGGTTTTACTTAAAACTCTGAATAAGTTAGTTGAGATATTATCTATATTTTCAAAGTAAGAAATGCCCAAGAAATTATCTTGGATATGCCAATAAACCCTTATCCATATTCTTAAAATATAAGATAGAGAAACATTGTCTGAACATTAACATTAGCTAGTCTTTCACTTACATTTGTATATACATGCTGTTGGAAAAAGTCACAAAAATTGTTAAACATTGAACCTGAAAAGTTTAGCCAGATCTCCTACTTCCCGAGCCTGTGACTTAATTATTTTAAACACATAGTATCAGTGCATGCTGAATAAGCACTCAGATATCTGGTGATGAAAATGTCCCTGTGTGTAATCTTTAATACACACTTCACATGACAGACTTGGATAAATACATAGATCAATAGATAGATGAATAGATTAAAAGAAAACTTGCTCCTAAAGAAATTCCTTCTACTGAATTACTTTGGAAAAAAAAAAAAGAAAATCAGAGACATTTGGCACTTTTTGGAAAGGAAATGGGTAAAGCTTTTCAGAAAGACCTTGACTTGACATAAATGTAAAAGGAAATTTATTAAAGGACTTCTGACTAAACACTTATCTTTATCAAATAAAATTATTCTCAGAATATTAATTTTTATCATTTAAACAAAGGTAATTGAAAAAATACGATATGAAATATTTCTCCATTTTAGAAGCAGAAAACACGCAGAATTGTTAACCTCTGAATATAAAAGTTTGCTTCTATAATTTTAAACCAATATATTTATTCTCAATGCATAATTCAGTTTTACTTTACAAATGTCAGTTGAATCAATAGAGATAATTATTGTCATCTGCAGTCATATTTGGGATTTCCAAAAATTTTTAAATGACATCATGGAGGCTTTTCCTGTCAGTCATGTAAGGAGCTTGGGAGTCTCCAGTTTGTTCTAAAAAGAGGTACAGAGTGAAACAAACTGAACAATAAAAAACTCTTCTTAGATCCATTAAAAGAAGTGAGATCACAGGGTAAACCGATGCCTCTCACATCGGAAAGACAGGCAGATATAAAAAAATTACTACTTCCCAGAGCAGAAACCCATAAACAGAAACCTCCTGGGATCTAGTACCGTGGTAGGAAAATTGAAACTGTAATTGAAAAACTTCCAGAGAATCAGTGTGGAAAAGTTTGTGAGTAAACTAGGGAGGCCTAGCCATAGGTGGATCCCCACACCTTGTGAGTTTTACCTCCAGATGCCCTACCAGGTCACACAGTGAATGTCAGAGAAAAATCCCCTGATGATTCCGGCAGGGGGAGAAGAAAAATCACCATTTGAAAAACAAAGCCAAGCCTCAAGAAAAACTATTTTATTAGCCTAATTAGTTGGGGTTTTAAGACAGCCTAGCCAACCTGAGAAAAGGAAAATTTACAAAGAGCAATGAAATGTCACCACACATCTATTAGAATGACCAAAATCCGGAACACAGAAAACACCAAATGCTGATAAGGATGTGGAGCAAAAGAAACTCTAAATCATTGCTGGTGGGAATTCAGAATTGTACAGTTTAGTGGTTCCTTACGAAACTGAACGTTAATACGAACTTTTCCCAAACAAGTTGAAAACTTAAGTTCACACAAAAACCTGCACGTGGATGTTTACAGCATCTTTACTCATAAATAAACTTGGAAGCAACTAAGGTATCTTTTAGCAGGTGAATGGATAAATAAACTGTGGTATATTCAGGTAATGGAATTGAGAGGTGAAGCCGGCTGGACTTCCTGGGTCCAGCGAGGACTTGGAGAATTTTTCTGTCTTACAAGGGGATTGTAAAATGCACCAATCAGCGTTCTGTAGCTAGCAAGAGGTTTGTAAAATGCACCAATCAGTGCTCTGTAAAAACACACCTCTCAGTGCTCTGTAGCTAGCAAGAGGTTTGTAAAATGCACCAATCAGCACTCTGTAAAATGGACCAATCAGTGCTCTGTAAAATGGACCAATCAGCAGGATTCTAAAAGTAACCAATTGCAGGGAGGATTGAGAAAAGGGCATTCTGATAAGACAGAAACAGGACATAGGAGGGGACAAATCAGGGAATAAAAGCTGGCCATCCCAGCCAGCAGTAGCAACCTGCTCCAGTCCCCTTCCATGCTGTGGAAGCTTTGTTCTTTTGCTCTTCACAATAAATCTTGCTGCTGCTCACTCTTTGAGTCCGTGCCACCTTTAAGAGCTGTAACACTCACTGCGAAGGTCCGCGGCTTCTTTCTTGAAGTCAGCGAGACTACGAACCCACTGGAAGGAACCAACTCTGGACACAGAATGTTCTTCAACGCTAAAAGAAATAAGCTATCAAGCCATGAAAAGAGATGGAGAAATTTTAAATACGTATTACTAAGTCAAAGAAGCCAATTTGAACAGGCGACATACTGTATGAGTCCAACGTTATGACACTTTGTAAAGGCAAAACTCTAGAGGCAGTAAAAATATCAGCTCACACTTCTGGTCCCAGCCATTTGGTAGGCAGAGGTGGGAGGATTGCTTGGGGCTGGGGGTTTGAGACCAACCTGAGCAACATGGTGACACTCCAATCTCTTAAAAAAATAAATTTAAATTTAGCTGGGCATGATGGCACATGTCTGTGATCCCAACTGCTCAGCTCAGAAGACTGAGGTGGGAGAATCTGTTGAGCCCAGGAGGTTGAGACTGCAGTGGGCCATGATCAGCACCCCCTGCACTTCAGCCTGTGCGACAGAGTGAGACTCTTTCTCCAAGTGTGTGTAATATATATATATATATATATATATATATATATATATATCTTCCATATGTACGTATCTGCAGTTGGGGGGAAAGAAAGATGAATAGCTATGATCAGCCCCTAGCACACTCCCGGTTGGGCAAGAGAGAGACTCTGTCTCAAAAAAAAATATCGTGTGTGTTTATATAAAGAGAGATTAATAGGCATAGCACAGGAGAATTTTAAGGCAAGGAGACGATTGTGTATGACACTAATGGTGGATATATGTCATTACATATGTATCCAAGAATGAACCCTTATATAAACTCTGGACTCTACGTAACAATAATGTGCCATTGTGGACTCACTGATTATAACAAATGCACCACTCTGGTAGGGGATATTGAGAGTAGAGAGGCTGTGTGTGTTGGGGGGCAGGTAGAGGTTTGTAGAGAATCTCTGTACTTTCTGCTCAATTTTGCTGTGAACCTAAAACAACTTCTTCTAAAGAATAAAGTCTATTAAAAAAATGAGACTCATGGACATGTCATCATGGTTTACATTCTCCGAGTGACAGTTTGGGTTTCTGAGACTTTTATATTTTTGAGTAAATGACAAAAAGAAGCTAAATGACAATCTGATGATTGAAAACTATAATCAAAAAATTATATTAATGGAAAATAATATATTATTTTGAGGAGTAAAGAAAGATGTGATGAAGATTAAAGAAAGTGCTTTTTTGTTTAGTTGTACAGTTGTTGGAAGAAACACAATCCTGAGCAAAAATCTATCTTTTTAAAATTTAACTAATTCTGAATTGAAAGCAAATGGGGTACCTTTCCATTTTTAACTCTTCCATGATTTGCTAATCTGTAAGGCAAAAATGAAATTCTGTATACCTTAACTATGAAATGTCAACCATAGTTTCAGGCCATTTTAGAAGTGGAAAAAATTTCATTTGAAACATTCTTTTAGAAATGTATGTTTGAATACTAAACTTAGATTTAAAAACTATATTCATAGTTTTTTTTGGAAACTTTAATAGTTCCAGTTGGGTTGAGTCTTATTCATAAGTATAGAAGGATTCATCAAATGTGGGTGTAAATAGAAATAAATATACTGGAATCATTTAGACAATGATAGAATTGTGGCTTTTTAAAAATGTTCAGAGATTCATTTGTTCGAAAGAAGTCTGAATCCATGGTTACTTTTTATTTCTTTAGATAATGACATTGTCTTGGAAAATGCCATGAAAAACAAAACAAAACAAAAGAAATAAAAAATAAAATATCTAATGGAAAATTCTAGAAATAAATAATTCATAAATTTCATATTGCACTGTGTTCGAATTATTGTGATGAAATCTTGTGCCTTTCTGCTATGTCCTGCCTGGGACCATGAATCATCCCTTTGTCCAGCATATCTATGCTGTCTAAACTCCCCTTCCCTGCATCACTTAGTAGGCTTTTTGATAATCAGATTAACTGTCACTGTATCACAGTGCTTGTGTTCAAGTAACCCTTATTTTACTTAATAATGGCCCCAAAGCACAAGCCTACTGATGCTAGTGTACTGTTATAATTGCTTTATTTTGTTATTAGTTATTGTCCATCTCTTTCTGTGCATAATTTATGAATTAAACTTTATCGTAGGTATGTATTTATGGGAAAAAACATACTGTACATAAGATTTGGTGTTATTCACAGTTTCAGGCAGCCACTGGGGTTCTCAGGGGTAAGGAGGGCATTACCCTATGTCAGACCCACACCCTTTTTGCCCAATAGTCTATTCCTTTTTTGTTCTCCTGGATAACTGTATTTTATTTGCTGTTATACTGTAAACTACATGTGAACTTTTTTCCTGTAAATTACCATAATCCTTTTTTGTGATTATGAAATTACTTTATTAATGGCAGAATTTGTCTATTTTCTCACGTGTGAAATACTATTAATGTAATCTTTGCTACGTTAGAGGTAGAGAAAGAACAATGAAACACGAAAAGCATCTCCGGACATGGACCCAGATGAGTCTTTGAAAATAAGTGTGGTTGATCGTGTATTACTATACAGTAAGAATGGGCAATAAGAATGTTATCCCAGGAACCAAAGTCAAACATCAAAAGTTCTCCCCTTGTTTTCTCTTGCACATAATCCCCAGTGTAAATTATGGTATGCAAGTCGTAAAGGTAACAAAAGGATACCAAACAAAGAAGATGGGTTGTAATGCTGCTTGCTTCTCTAGGCTAGACATAAGCATTGCATTTTCTACTCTCTCGCAACCAGCTGACATCACTGCCTCAAATAAATGTGCTACGAAATTGAGACATACAGTGTGGTTTTGAATGGCAAGTTACTGCAATAGTAGTAAGATTGATTCTGAAGAAATTAAAATCAAAGTATTATACACTTTGATGGAGGCAAGCTGGTGAGAGGATAGTTGGCTAACATTTTTTTAAAAAAGGTCCAGATTACACTCGAGAAATAAAACAAATGGGGTAAAATATTCACAAGAGGTAAGGCGCTATAAGATATTCTAGGGTTTAGGAGTGCGTAGAAGAGGAGGGAGAAAGGGAAAAGTTTCTTATGATACATTTCGATTTTGGCCAAATGTTATTAGTAGTTTTCTATTAGGTTGTTGTCATTATTGTTTATATGTTACATAAGTAAAAATTTGTATATATACATATATGTCATATAACAAACGTGTTAAATACTTCATTTATTCATATCATATATTATTGTACCTCTGGATTGTGTTTTTATAGTTGTATAATTTATATTACATATTACTTGCAATCATTTTACTTATATCTTATATTTCATATGTTTTATATTTTTTATTGTTTACTGTTAAATAACCACGACAATCTTCCAAGAAAAATCTTTTCTTCATGTTTTTATTTGTATTATAATGACACAGTCCTTACACTGGTGTGAAATACCATATAATGTATTCAAACTGCTTTTTCGCTAGATTGCTCTGACATTTTGTTTCACTGTATGAATTTGAAAAAATATGTATCGTAAGCTTACTTGACTAAGAGTCTTTCATATATAACACGAAGGTGTTACACTTTTGGATATAGTCATCATTGTGAACATTTTGGACATAATCATCACTGTGAACATTTTGGGTATTAAAATTATTTAACTATGTCGTGCTTTGTATTCTTTTCAGCTCTTAATAATGATAGTGCAATGTTTAATACCACAAACTATCTCAAAATGCAGAATTTATTATCCTATTTTAAAGAGGAAAAAAACTGAGACCTTTCCAAGTTCACAGAGTAAACATATGGATCAGGATTAAAAACTTACAACATAAATTTTATAACATGGAATGTAGTATATAGCACAGTAACAAAGGATACAGACACTTAGGTCCAATACATCTGAGTCCAAATCCTGTGTTTTTCCTAATCAGATGTGTCCATAATTAAAGTTTTTAAATCTACCTAAGCTTCAATTCCTTCACCTTTATAAGTGAACATTTACAGAACGAATCTTTGTTCATTACTTCTTTCCTAAATAAGTTAGAATTCAGTTTATTATTTGCCCAGGAATCTAAGAGAATTTATTCAGCTGCAGAATAAATAACCAATTCTCTTTAATTTTCACCATGTGAGTGAATTGTATTGGCTTCAGAGCAATATAGTTTTAAATGCATGAGGTTTTTTTCTTATTTAAATTATTTTTAAATTGCTAGAATATGGATTTTTTCCAGTTTATGCTTAGGTTAATAATGCCAAGTCCATTGTTTGTCACTTTAATGACTTTTAATTGTCCTTTGGTCAATGCAAGCATATGATAAATGTGACTCACTTGCAGTTTGTCCACATGTAGCATTGTAATCAGAACCTTAAAATATGCAGAGAAAGCTGAATAGCAAAATCATGATTAACTGCTTTCTATTGATGCTTTTACTATTGTTTAAATGTCACACATAAAATAAGTCACAGAATTCTAGAAATAAGTGGTCTCGTAGAAACCACCAAATCTATTGTCTTCATTGCATAGAAAACAAATATATTCAATTTAGATTTTATATTTACTGACAGAATTAAGAGAAAAATACAGAATTATGTGTTTGTGGACCTGTAGAAACTTCCAGTACTTCTTTTATAACACATCTCAGATTTCAACAATTTACCCACAAGTCTACCATAAAAGGTTTTGGTGAATTTAAGTTAACATAGCAGTTTGATATTTCCCTACTAAAAGGAAATATAGTTAAAATAATGTAACATATATGTATGTATATAATTATGTGTGCATATGTATGTGTATATGTGAATGTATATGTGTGTGTGTTTATATATATATAAAACTTTTGCTAAAATATTTGTTTAATTGCAGATATTCACCTTGTATTGCCCAATAACTAGGTCATTCTTCCGCATAACTGCAGTATAATTAACACCTTACAATATACTACCACTCCTCATATGCAGTCTATACTCAACTATCTCTATTTTTTATTAAAGATGCTGTTAATTAAAGGAAAATACTTTCATCTTAGTTACAAAGTCTATTAAGTTCTTTTAATCTACAGTGCTTCACCAAGAAAAATTTTATTTTTATTTATATATATATTATTTTTTGTCTTTCATGACTCTGGCTTTAAAAAAGAAAATCCTAGGCCAGTTGAATTGCAGCCTCCATGGATTCTTCATCATGACATGCATAGGATTTTTTCACACAGACCGTGGTTTATCTGGATTTGTAAACTCTTTATAGTTAATTTGTAATGGTTCTGTCTTCATTTTTCAACTTTATTAAGGTTTAATCGAGAAATAAATTTGTACATAGTTATGAAGTATAGCATGAAGTTTTGATATATGTATACCTTGTGGATTGATTAAATCAAGCTAATTAACATTTCTATTACATACTTCTCATTTTTGTGGTAAGAACATTTCACATCTATTCTATTAGCAATTTTATGTATAACATACATTATGATTAACTATATTGTAGAGCATGATCACCATGCTCTACAATGAATTTCCATGATTTACTCTTCCTGTCTGACTGAAGTGTGTGCCCTTAAACCAACACCTCAGTACTCCTACCTCCCAGCCGCTAGTACCCACCATTCTCCTCTCTGCTTCTGTGAGTTTGTCATTTTTAAATTCCACATATAAGTGAGATCAGGCAGGATTTGTCTTTCTGTGCCTAGCTTACTTCATTGATCATAATATTCCCCAGGTTCACCTGTGTTGTCACAAGTGACAGCATTTTTTTTTGAGGTTGAGTGGTATTTCACTGTATATACATTTTCTTTATTTGTTTATCCATTACTAGACACAGGTGGATTCCATATCTTGACTACTATGGATAACGCTGCAATTGACAGGGGAATGGAGATATCTCTTCTACATATTAATTTCTTTTTGTTTGGATATATCACAAGTAGTTTTCTCTTATCTTCATGGTATTTGTTCTAGTGTTTTCAGTTTAAAGTAATTGCTTAGAGCTTCATTTTAAATAATGTGAAAACAAAAATAAACAGAAAAATAAAAGTAGGTGCAACATGCATGAAAGAAACTATCTGTAATAGATAAAGTTTACATACATTTCTATAGCACTTTGGCAACCTCAAACTTTGTATTTACATCATCACAGTTGGCATAATATTGTTTATTGTTAGAATGTTTTCTCCCCTAGTCTCTGTTAAGGCATATTCTTCCACATTTCATCTATTTTTTAATTCAGATTGCACTTGCTTGCATTTTGATCATCCAAATCCTAGTCAAAAGACTAGGCAGAGAGCCTTGGTCCAGAATTTTATGATTTAACTTTGCATTATAACCTGGGACTTTTGAGATGACATAATAAATTAAATATGGAGGTCTTCAAGCACACCCAGTTTATATCCATGTCCTTTTGGAAGACGCTCCAATTTTAATTGGTATTTTGTTAAAATAAACTTAGTCCATCCATTCAAGATCAGAAGGCTCATCTATGGTTTTAGAACTTTTTTTCAAGGGATGACTTTAGCGCTAATGCTATCACAAGTGATATACTTATGTATAACATCTTGCCAACGCAGCTGACTCTTCCCTTTATCTGACCATGACTAAACGTAGATATTTGGCATTTAAGAATGGATTAAATATACCAAACATTTACCTCAAGTACGGGCAGTATTACCGATTTTTATATAGAGCTATCTGAAAATAATATACAGTTAAGCATCAATCCCTGTTAAAATTTTGTTACTGGTAAAAGGAAAATGTTCTTATGAAATGGATAAGTAGACAGGATGAGAAGTTCTTGCAGGTCATCGTATTTAATCTTTGCCCCTCAAGACCACCCTGGGGTTTAATTTTAACAGATAGGCTCTTGCTATCTTCGAAATGCTGGCTTTCATGCAAGGTTTGTTGCATTGCTGTTATTTTTAGTCATGTCTCTCTGGTGTTGCTTAGCCCGAAACTTTTCTAAAAACTGTGATAATCAAATGAATGAACTTTCTAAAAATCTAGAAAGTGTAGAGTTCTAATAAGTCAGTCTAGAGACATTTGAAATATAAAATCATCATAAGAAGCTTACATTGATTGGTACCTTGCTTTACAATTTTAAAAGTCCTTTAACACATTTTATGTCATTTGATTCTTGAGTTAAAGCTGAGAAATGAACAAGGTATTTCTCATTACCTCAAAGAAAAAAGTCACATCAGTGACTTTTTCAGTCCTAAAATATACACAAGATTTGTTTGGCTAAAATTTATTCCAAATCCCACTTTTTTTTTTTTTTTTTTTTTGGCCATGCTACCTTAATGCTAATTCTTTTTACCGCTATACCTAAAATTAAACCATTTTTATGGACTCTTAAGTTCAAAATAATTATAAAAATATAATTAATTTAGGAATAACCACTTTTGCCGTTTATTTAGTTTTTGACAAGTTCTTTTAAGTGTTCATCTACATTATTTTATTTTATAAATACAACATCCCTTTGAAGTCATAATTTTAATGAGAAAATTGGAATTTGAAGAAACTAAATGTATTAGCTAAATAAATAGTAAATTGTAGAGTTTGAATTAGAACATTAGCTTCTATAATTCCAGTCAGAGCTACCAACTCAATGAAGTGGTCATAGCATTTAGGTTCATTAAGGTCAAAATTATAGATTTCCTGAATAAAATATTATTTATAACGTATTATGTGTATACTTGTACATATGCAGGAGGCACCATGGGTATTATTAATTATTAATAAAAGTAATAAATTATTACTTACTAAACACGACCCACAAATAAAGTATGGCTATCTATCTAATTTTTAAAATACTTTTTTCTCCATTTTTCCCAGGAAAATTTACAGAATAAAAAAACTTTTTATTTAACAAAGATTTTAAAATATTTACAAGAAGTAGGAGCAAACTCAATAGAAAGCTAAATTAATCTTAAATAAACATATTCTCTTAGGCTTGACACTGTGTTTATCACTGAATTATAAATCTAGGAGGACTCAGAAACTTGAGTGAATGTTGAAACCAAACATTTTGATACCAGCATATAGAGCTCAGCCCTAAACCTCAGTATACAGAATGGGGAACCTGACCTACTTATCACTTCCAAAATAACACCCTTTCTAATTGCTATAGTTTCAATGTGCCCCTCAAAATGTATATGTTGGTAACTTAGTTCCCAATGCAACAATATCGGGAGGTAGGGCCTAGTAAGAGGTGATTGGGTGATTAGGGCAAAGTCCTCATGAATGAATTAATGTAGTCATCAGTTCAAGGAGTGTGATGCTGTAAAAGAAGCCCAGACCTTTGGGCTCTGTCTTTTGCACCCACTTCCTGGCCCTTCCACCCTTCTGATGTGGAATGATCCAGTCAGAAAACCATTGTCAGATGCCAGCCCCTTGATCTTGGACTTTCCAGCCTTCAGAATGGTGAGTTAAATACATTTCTGTTCATTATAAATTACACAACCTGTGGTATTCTGTCACAAGAGCCAAAAGAGATTAAGAAACTAACTGAAACCTACTTCCTGTAACTCATCTTTTTCATCTATTCTAAAACTACCATGGAAATTGCTCTACTCATCTCTCAATCAGATACCTCATTACCTCCAGCCTGCTCTAGAGACAATGGAACCTCATGATCCTTGGTAGAATGATTGGACTCACTCTCTATTTTAAACCCTGCTCCAATAATGGGGCTATATCCTCTTGTTTCCATGTGTTCTATTTATTTTTAACCTTAGTTGTGTCATGTATCCATTAGATTGTTTGGCATTGTGCGTTTGTTTGGCATTGAAGTCCTACAGTAGCAGAGCAATGACGGTAACACACCCAGAAAGGACCCTTATAACTATGTAACATTTCAATTCAGAAAATAACTTCTTTCTGCGTTGTTTATTTGATTTTTTGCCAGAAACCTGTGGTATAAGGAAAGCAGCATGGTTATACCCTTTTTACAGATCATGCTGAGAAGGAGAAAAATCAGTTCCTTGCATAAGGTCAGAGGAATCGGGACAAAGAACCAAACCTTTCTGTGTACTTTACAATCACATTTTCTAGAAATACAAGTAGGTTTATTGAGTGCAGAAAATAGAACAGTACTTCATGTACAATTTACACTTTATTCTCAATGGATTACGTTTCATTTTTCAGTCTATATAATATATGCTGAGAAATATCTTTCCAATTACTCACATAATATTAAATCAATCAGACATCTAAGAGTTGTAGTCTACTTATTAAATTCTACCTATGACAACATGAAGGATATAGAATTTTAATTTTTTTCCTATGTCTTTTAGCTTCTCACTGGCCCACCAGAATGTTTGTTTCCTGACTTGAAGCCCAGTGTTTTTAATCCTATCCTCCCACTGCATTTCACTTCTTTAAAAAGGAAGCTATTTCAATTCAGTCTGGACTAAGTGATTAACCCTGTCAGAAAAAAAGTGGCTTTCATGTCTAAAACATGGTGATGGATTTTGATTGAAAAGCTAACGGAAAATGGACCACAATTCTATTACTAATCTAATGAACTATACATTACTACCCTAGACAAGTTTTATCATATTTTAATCCAAACGAGTCACTGTTCAGTGTGTGTCTAACAGCATTACCTAGTTGACTGGATTATTACATAAAAATGAGTATTTCATAAAATTATAAACATTTCTTCGGAAATTCGCTGCCCCTCCAAATGACAAATGTCATTATTTTATAAGGTATAGTTTTGATTTCTCAAGTTATCTCTTTAAAACAAATATATGCAATGGGCTTATCTAATTCTGCATTATTTCTGGAAAGGGCGTAGTTGAAATTGCCCAACTCTTTAACAGCTTAACAGTTTTGAATGCCTTCTATACATCTGGGGTGCAGACATGTGCCCTTGGTTCTGTGTGTCAGGTGTTTCCATGGAAAAACTCAGATCCTCCAGCCTTGTGATATCCTTCCTTGCAAAGCAGGCAGGGAGAGTATTTTTCAGAGGCAACAGTAGCCAAGGTCCTGGCGGTAACATTTGTGGCGTGTGATTTTAGGTGTCTGTATGTAGCAATAGCATCATACTGGGCCCCACAGGAGCAGCCTGACAGTATGATTTGGCTATTATTCCTGGCTGCATGACCCCCAAGCTTATTTCTTTGTCTTCTGGGAGATTCTATGAGCTATCTAACATTCTTTATTATATTCACTTTCTCCATAAAACAGCTGTAAGGGATTCTGCTGTTTTGCAACTAAGACCCCTAATTGATATGAAGAATAACAAATCAATGCACTGTGGCCCTCAAAGCTGTCATTCCAGGTCTAAATTTTCAGGCAAGCTGTGGCAAGTGGATTCATTAATCTCATAAACAACATAGGTTTTTGCAAGGTTCTGTGTTTAACATGAAAATGACAATACAGAGTAAGAAAGATTTCAGTTTTCAAATTGTTAACAGTCTAGAAAAGTGGACAAATACATGTTTACTGACTGTATAGCAAAATTTGTCCTAATATAACACAAATATTAGTGTATTATGAAAGCATAGAAGATCCCAAACATTCTGGCTGAATTTTTTTGAAAATGATTACTATTTCACCAGGCACAAAATAAGAGGAAAGGCATGTTGAGAAAAGAAAGCATGAAGAAACTCACACTGATGGAAAGTAAATTATATATTGACAGTTCGATGTGTAGTCATGAAATGTAAAAGTCATTGAATACAATTATTATGGAAGAGACTGATGGGACAGCATCAAAAGACAGCCTGAGAGAAGATGATGAAGGTCCTTAAAAATATGATAAAAATTTGGAATATATATATGGTGGTAAGGCTGAATAATGGACCCCTCAAAGATGTCTGTGAATTTATAAATCTATGAATATGTCACCTTATGTTGTAAAAAGGACTTGCATAAGTGATTAAATTAAATAGTCTGCAATGGGAAGATTATCCTATATTGACCAGAGGGTCCCAATATAAACATAAGAATCCTTCTGAGAGGGGAGCAGAAGGATCAGTCTTTGGTAGGAAATGTGACTACAGCAACAAGTGGCACCAGTGATACCAGGAAGAAGCCAAGAGCCAAGTGATGTGTTCAGCTTCCACAATCTGAAAAAGGTGAGAAATGGATTATCCTTTGAAGTCTCCAAAAGGAATACATATTTGCTACCACCTTGATTTTAGATTTCTGACCTCCAGCATTATAGGATGTGTTGTTTTAATCCACTAAGTTTGTGAAAATTTGATACAGCAGTAATGGAAAATTAACACATGTAGCCTAGAAGGAAAAGGAACTTTATTAACACGTAGAATGCAAGTGAGAAATATGCCAAATCATCATTTTAGAAAGCAGACTCAAGTGAAGTATGAAGGCTTAATTAAAGAGAGAGAAGTTTAGTGTTAGAAAAAATAGGTGGCTTTTGCAATAATTAGTTTAAATTATCCATCAATGAGAAAAGAGATGAAGAGACATTATACAGAAAAGGCATTAAACCAACTATAGTTGTCAAATTGGTTGAAATAATGGATGTAGCATGTTAATAAGTGGGAGATCTCCAAGACACTAAATGTGATATTTAAAATATAATCAACATTTGCTATGTAGTATGTATTGTAACAAGAACTTTGCATGTACTCTATGATTCTTATATCAGCCATATGATCTGAATATAAGTATTATTATCCCATTTTTATGAAAAGAAAAATGTGAGTTACTGAGGCAAAGTAACTTACCCAAGTCACAGAGCAACTGAACTTTAGTGTTAATAGGCTATTGCTGATAGGAATGAAAAAATAATGGCTCAAACAAGAGTGCCACTGTGTACAGAAACACAGTCTTACTTACTTAAGGAAAGGATAGGGATATCCAAATGCTCTAAGGATTTGGGTCTGCATAATGTCTCCCTTGCTAATACAAATACACAAAAATATGTAAGTTTGGGGAAAATATCAGTCTCCAGAAACAGAGTCCCCAAGGACTGCCAAGCAATTGTAAAGGCAGTATTTACCCCTTATGCCCGGAGAAGTTGTGCAGACAGTGAGTGTCTAGGGAGTGACATAGTGAAAAGCTTCCTCAGGTTCCATTATGTTACACACTGACTAATCCACACTTAAAAGTCATCTTCAATTGTGAACTCATGATGCACCGGGGACATATACAATACCACATAGAATTTTGCATTTCACATATTTATTTTTCTGGAAATGAAAGATATTAAAGAACAATCAAGAAAGAGGAAATCTATATGGTTTATCCTCTAGAACAAGGTTGTGTCAAGATTAAAGACTTAATAAAACAGTAAATACATTTTAGTATCCTAACTTCCAAAGAAGCACATAGCAAATCATTGGCAGTGAGGCTCTGGATTTTGCTCAAGACATTTTTGTGGAATAAAGACTTGTTAAAAACATACTATAAAATTAATTTTATTTGATTAATTTCATTTGATAGTAATTTGTCTATAAATCTTCTATAGTTTTGCTCTCAGAAGTTAAAAATGTTAGGTGATAAAAAGATTTTAAGAGCATTTTGAAATTTTTATAGAATGTTTTGGTAAGTTTAATGTTTATAGTATAAAAAAGGCTCGATTTTAAAATATATTGATTTGTCATATTATGGAGAAAAACATCTTATGAATTTGTGACCATAAGGGGGATGCTTATGAATAAATGTATAGAATATTCAATCTAGAAATTTTCTTTCTGATTAATCAGTTTTAATGACGTTTACATTTTGGCCAAATGAACCTGAGTAAGCACGTCATGTTTTAATGGAGGGTTTTAATGACAAAACCAGGGTATATTACCAATACATATCATTTGGCTAAGGCAAGGACATAACTCTAAAATAACATAAAATATTTTTAAAGGTTATTAGTCTTATGTGTCACCCAATAACATATCTTAGATAAAGTGATGAAAGGATTTCACTAAATACATACAAGAGCATATGATGATTAATTTTATGTGTCAATTCGACTGTGCTATTTTATACCCAGATAGCTGGTAACATGCTATGTCTGGGTGTATCTGAGAGAGTGTTTCAGGAAAAGGTTAGCATTTAAATCAGTGGACTGTGTAAAGAAGAGCACAGCTCGCCAGTGTGGGTGGGCGTCTTATAATCTATTAAGGGCCCAGACAGAAGAAAAAGGTGAAGGAAGGGTAAATTACCTCTCTGTCCTTTTAAATTAGGACATTCCATCTTATTCTGTTCCTAGACAACATATCACCTCATTGTTGAACCTTTGGCCTTGGATGGAGAGTCACACCATTTGCTCCCCCGCTTCTCAGGCCTTTAGACTTAGATTGCATTTCACGATCACATTTCCAGGTTCTCCAGCTTACAGATGAAAGATTATGGGACTTTCTGGCCTCCACAACTGCATGAGCCAATTCTCATAATAAATTTCCTTTCAAATATCTGTATATAGCTTATTGGCTCTTTTCTCCGGAGAACACTGATTAATACACAGCAACTTAGGGAAAAATAATATTCTGATCAAAATGACTTGAACATTGTGCTGGATTTAGTTTAGCTACAGATTCTTCCAATGAAAGGTGAATATTTTGCCTCATCCCTTGGAAAATGCAAAAGGGTTACTTTCCACCTGATATGGTTTGGCTGCATCCCCACCCAAATCTCCTCTTGAATTATAGCTCCCATAATTCTCATATGTTGTGGGAGGGACCCAGTGGGGAGATAACTGAATCATAGGGGTGGTTTCCCCCATACTGTTCCCATGGTAGTGAATAAGTCTCATGACACCTGATAGCTTTATAAGGGGAAACCCCTTTTGCTTGGTTCTCACTCTCTCTTCCCTGCCGCCACGTTAAGACCTGGCTTTGCTCCTCCTTTGCCTTCCACCATGACTGTGAAGGGTCCCCAGCCGTGTGGAACTGTGAGTCCACTAAACCTCTTATTCTTTATAAATTACCCAGTCTTGGGTATGTCTTTATTAGTGTGAAAACAGACTAATACACCACCCTTTCAATGTATGAATCCCTTAATAAGTAAAGCACACTGGAAATGATGCTATTCCAGATCTAGGCCCTAGGCAAGTTCTGTCTTGCTCTCCTAGAGCTCTGAGTCACTGTGTAGAGAGGCTGATTTATCTTCTACAGAGACCAGGAGCAAAGGATACCAGACTAAGTGGAGAGAAATGCAGCCCATTTAAACCCTTTCTCACAGTTGTTCCCACAAGGCACCAGACTTATGAGTGAAGCCTACTTGAAGCCATCAAGCCAGTCCAGCTTCCAGATAAATAACCAAGTGACTATAATTTACATCAAATGGAACACAAAGAAATACCATATAATCCTTGCTGATATGACCTACAAATTGTGAGATAAAATTTTATGTTTTTAATGCCAATGAGTTTTGAGGTTGTTATGTGCAATTTTCTTGACTTCTCTGCTTTTCACTTTCCTCAGCTACAACATTGGCTTAAGAATCTTGTAGGTTTGTTAAAGTGATTATTTCAACTGTGTAATGATAAAGCTTAGATTGCCATCTACTGATTGTTACCATAGCACCTGGCACATAGCAATAATAACTGGCATTTATTGGGCAATCTCTAGCTTCTAGGGACTGTAAAGACACTCAGGACAGTTCTTCATGCAGAAAAATTACACTGCTTAAACTCGGTGGATGTATGAGCACTTTAAGTTTTCTCCACTTGCAGAAGTAGATTTACATTGATTCATCTGAGTTCAATCATTTTTCCCTACTTTGTAATAGAGCAACATTTTTCAATACAGTTAATCAGAGTTACAGGAAAGCTAACTGGTTATATTCATGAATGAATGTATGACTTTGACTATATGAGCAAAAATACGTTATATTCACAAAGCTCACAGTTTTAAAAGCTTTTTAAGCATGTCACATGTTTTGAGTATAATAAATCAGTTCTGTGGAGCATATGTGGGGAATTTCTACCTTCATTTTGAGATGAAAATCATGAATCTTAGAGATGTGACATGTGACTGTCAGTATTAAACGTATGAGATGATATGAGAACAAGTTCAGACATTTTTCTGACATTGTGCTATATTCCTCCTTTGCAGTACAACAATTTGAGCTAACCATATTGTGTTATACCTTTCAAATGATTTTCCTCATTTTGTTGATATTCTAATTATTTTATTTTAGAAGCCAATATAAAAAATTAATATGAAGAATGCACTTATACTTGTTTAGAAATCTGCAACAAATACAACATTTGGATACATTTAAACAAATAACGTTTCAAAAACAATACTCAGGTAAAAAATCTAAGTAAACAATTGTCAACATTTCTTTTATGAGTGTGGTACAAAGTTCTTTATTCTAAGAGGAAAAGAACAAATAATTTCACTTAAAGTATTTCAACGCTGATGCTTAATGTGCAACCAGCGTCGTTTCCAGGCAACCTCTGAAGTTGCTATTTAAAATTGTACTAACTCTAGAATATGGGACCATGCCATGGTATCACAATTAAACCATTCTCTTGATAAGACCTGCAATTGAAACCGTAGAATTCCTTGGGCTGATAAACTTATTCTAAATGTGCATTTGTAATAGTAATAGATTATCGTTTTAGAGAAGAAGAGAGTATAATCATGTCAGGATAGGAATGCTTCTAAATGTAGAGTTGATAGGCATGTGATCTCTACCTAACACAGTGCTTAGTGGATAGTAGATACTCAACTCAATATTGAAGGACTTAAATGCTTCTAGTAATTGCAATAGCAACAACAGTCTTAGTACTTTTTATTAAATAATTACATTTCACCTATTTTATTTGTAAGCTGTACAGCACCCTTGATAATTAGATATTATATCAATTCTACATAAAATTAAAAGTGAGGGCCAAAGGGTTTAAGAATATAAAAAAATCACAGTAAATAAGATACCATTTTTTTAAATGTGGAAATTGAGGGAAATAGCCAGAGTGAACTTTAAAAACATTCTTTAGAAAACATATTTTGAATATGTATGTATGAGACAGACAGTAGATAAGATGAAAATAAGAAATACGATAATGTATTACTGACATCCCTATACCATCATGAGGGACCTCATTCAAGTACACTAGATTGCAGGGGCTTAGAAAGCTATCAGAGTTGGTTGTCTGCTGGCTGACTCTACTTCCCCTCCCTTGGAGGATATAACCTCAGTGATTCCAAGTTTTACTAAGTATCAGTAGAGCTGTATGTCTGTACAGAGATAAAGAAAACACACAATGAAGTTGTCTGTTTCTGAGATAGGATATTACTGTGAGTTTCCCTAGAACTGCATGTCTGGAAGCCACCTCACTTCTTGCTGAGGTTTGTCTTGTTTGTTTTGTTTTATTCTGATAAATCAAAATCATAAAGGGCATGTCTGTATGGGCCTCTGTAACAAGGCGCCTACCTGGAATGGTTACCTAGGTTTTTGAATGGTTACCTAGGTTTTTGAAATGTTAGGCTGTACACAGATGTGCTTGGGATAATTCATGAAACTGCTGAAATTCCATACAAAATTGTTAATGTATTTTTATTAAAGCATTTTTCAGGAAAAACTATTTTTAATCAGAAGCTAAAAAATGATAAACCAAATATGGTCTACAGGAAGATACATAGTGATAAAAACCTTCATGGTATAGTATATGAAATAAGCACACACAGGTTGCCATGGAATTTGAGATTAGAATCACCTGGCACAGACATAGACATTACAGAACAATTCTAGCAAAAGATCATGGTCAAAATTACCTTTAAATGATGAGTGAGAGTTAACTGGTTCCTGAAATATGGCAAGAACACTTTTAGTGAGAGAAAAAAGTAACTGCAAAGAGACTGAATTACTGAAGAGTTTGATTCTTCATGAAAATAGCAAATCGTCCAATATAGTTCAAATTAAAAGAAGAAAGAGAATCATTGTAAAAATAGTAGTTTATTTCCTGGTTTACCCACAGAGTTATCCCAGTTCAAGTTCTTTTAAAGCACTTTCTAAACAACAGACTCTCTTGCCACCTGATAATCAGCCTGTGGCTTAAAATCTTAAATTGGAGAACAAAGAAGGACAGGAAATCAATAAGATACTCCTGTTGATTTGGTAAAAGGTATTAAGTTTGAATAAGATTTCATCACTCAATGAAAAATAACAAAATAAAAACTAAAGTATAGGTTATAAAATGATTCCATGATGATACGGATATAAAACAAAGCACTCTTAAAAGACAACAATAATAATAAAAATAATTTGGAAACTTAAGTAAAATAAAGTTTCTGACTTGTGCTTTCATTAATTTGAGAGAAAACATGAAATGTATAACGTAATTGTTGTAGGCAACATGACAAGACCAAAGATTTGATTGAAATGATATTAGGGGAAGAGACATGAAATAATTTATTTAATAAAACTAAAATAGAGTAAAAATAATTTTTAAATATTTAAAGATGTTAAGAATAACATAAATAACATAAAAACTAAAATATGTGATGTAGAGAACAAACTTCAGGTCCTAGTTGAGAATCCAAGAGGGGGAGACAAAAAGATACAGATCAGCAGAAAAAAGAGGATGAAACCTCAATGGATTAATGTTAGGAACAGAATTAGAACTAGATTCAGAATTAGTCCAAGTGTTGAGTTAGAGTTAGGTTAAGAACTCTATCAGCCAATAATTAAAAATAATTAAAATTACTTTGAGACCAGCCTGGCCAACTTGGTGAAACCCCATCTCTGCTAAAAATACAAAAATTAGTCTGGCATGGTGGCACGTGCCTGCAATCCCAGCTACTCAGGAGGCTGAGGCAGGAGAATCACTTGAACTAGGGAAGCAGAGGCTGAAGTTAGCCAAGATTGTGCCACTGCACTCCAGCCTGGGTGACAGAGAGAGACTCTGTCTGAAAAAAAAAAAAAAAAAAATTACTCTGAGTAAAGAACAAATGAGAAAATAAACTATTCAAATTATTATAGAGAAAATATTTTCTAAACTGAAGAAATCACTGACGCTGTAGGCAAAAAAAAAGAGTGCCCTTGATTTATATGACAAATTAAGTATGTAAAAAAAAATCACTGTATCTTAGTGAAATGCTTCACTTATAAAGAAAAGAAAAAAAATCACACGTTTCACCAACATACAGGGAGGAATATAGTTTATAAAAAAGAAATGCGAAAAAAGCACTAAAGTCTGCACTATGATTTTTTATGGAATCAGTTAATTTCCTTGTATTATAAATACTTACATGATCATGGAATACACGGAAATCTTCCCATTGTGTTTTCTGAAGTAAGCACAATCTTGACACCAAAAGTGGTTAATAGTAAATGCCTTGGAGCCAACCTGAGTGGATTCCATCTATCTTCATTACTTATTTGCTCTGTAATATTGGGTAAGTCATTTTTCTTTTTTGTTTCTCACTGTATTCGTGAGCCCAAACTGCCATAAAAAAATAACCAACGGGGATTTGTTTCCTCACAGTTCTGGAGGCTGAGGCTGAGATCAGAGTAGCAAGCATGGTCAGCTTCCGGTGAGGACCCACCTCTTGGCTTGCAGATGGCCTCCTTCTTGCTGTGTCTTCATCTGGCAGAGGGAGAGCCCTCATGTTAATACCATCATTAGGGCTCTAACCTCATGACTTTACTATTCATTAATTCATCATTTGGTATTCATTATTCATTAAACCTAATTATCTCCCCAAGGCCCCAACTCCAAAAACCATCATCCTAGGAGTTCCAGAGCTTCAATATATAAATATGGGGAGGACACAATGCAATCCATGGCACTCAGCCTCCTCATTTATAAAATAGAGGTATAAATAGAATACTTTCTTAAAGGCTGTTCTGAAGGCCAAATGAAGTCATAAATGTAAGAGAGTTATAAGTGTTGTAGCATGTAGTCAATGCTACATGAGTGCTGGCTAATATCGTTATTACCTCCAGGCCACTTAAAAACAGATATAAACAAAATATTTAATGAAATGCAAGCAAATTCAATCTAGCAATAATTAAAATAGATGACCATGGAAATTGTTTCTGGAGTTCAGGGATTTTTTTTTAGTATTATTTTTTAACAGTACAATTCATCATATTACTATATTCAACAGACAGTATCTACATTATCACATTAGTGGATAATAAAAATGTTACTAAAAGTAATAAAAATATTGCTTTAAAAACCAATCAACCAATAAAAATGTCAGAAAGAGAGAATATTAGAGAATTAAATGTGTAGACCATGCATCATCCTAAAAGCTCTGAGGCTTTCTCATGGAAACGGAAATAAGGCAACTAGGTTGCCATTAGCTAGTATTATCTAATTCTGCTTCAAAAGTGACAATACCTGAAACAATAAAGTGCCACTGTACCTCTTTAAAAAATACCTGGAAGCGCCGGGCGCGGTGGCTCACGCCTGTAATCCCAGCACTTTGGAAGGCCGAGGCGGATGGATCACGAGGTAAAGAGATCAAGACCATCCTGGCTAACACGGTGAAACCGCGTCTCTACTAAAAATACAAAAAATTAGCTAGGCGCGGTGGCGGGCGCCTGTAGTCCCAGCCACTTGGGAGGCTGAGGCAGGAGAATGGCGTGAACCCAGGAGGCAGAGCTTGCAGTAAGCCGAGATTGCGCCGTTGCACTCCAGCCTGGGCGACAGAGCAAGACTCCGTCTCAAAAAAAAAAACAAAAAACCTGGAAGCATAATCATTAGTAAGTTGAAAAATTCTCATTATTTTCAGATGAAATAATTGTTATCCTGGGAATCATATTAAATTTTAAAATTCTTAGGAATAATGAAGTAGTAATATTAAATGAATTAAAGTTTTTATAAAATAAGATTGTTTTATAATTGATGCACATATATTTTTAAATTACTGACATAGATATATATATACATGCACATATAATCATTATTTTATAATTGATGCACCTTTTTTAAATTACTGACATTTATATACACATATTTTTTAAATTACTGACATTTATATATATATACACACAAGTATATACACATGTATATCATTTTAAATTACTGATATTTATACACATATATATTTATATATATATACACGCACATCATCTTTATTTTAGTCGTATTGTATGTACCCTATTTTCTTCAATTCTAAGACGTAATGATTTAATAACAGAGTAAAGAAATTACAAACCACCTTTCTATCACTTCTCTAGCAAATTATAACAAAAGTAGTGGATTAAAACAACACATTTATTATTATACCATTGCGTAGTTCAGAATGGGTCCCACTGGGCTCATCAGTGTGTCAGTAGGGCTGTGTTTCTTTCTGGAGATTCTAGAGGCAAAGTCACTACTTTAGCTCCAGCTTCTAGAGGATGTATGTAGTCTTTGGGTGAGTGTGGAGTTCAAGATATTGATCCTCTTGAAAAATACTCTACAATTTCCCTGACTGATATAATTAGATGTTATGTCCCATGAAATTTATACTTTCAATTCTATTTTAAGGAAGTTTTATGGTCATCATTCTTGTGTTTGTTTTAGAAAGAATGATTATTAAAAGAAACATTTATTCATTTGATAACAATTTAAAAAATTATATATTTTTAAAATCTCCACAGGGTATTGATTCTCTCTTTTTTTCACCTTGAACCTTGTTTAAAACCCCAAGACTTGAATATCTTTCTAGAATCTCTCTGGAAGGTAACTCTGAGATTACACAGATGAGTCAACTTTGTTTAATGGAGTCACAGGCAAGGAATGTGATTAACTGCTGTCTCTATAGTACACTGTTTTCCAGTTTCTCTCAGGAAGTCTAAATACTGCTGCTGTTCATTTATTTAGCTCCCCATGAGAAGGATTCTGATGACTAGGCTGCTAACCATCACTGAAAAACCCCCTTGCCATCACGCCACACTGCATTAGAAACAGCAGCAGGGGAGGGTTGTGTACCTGTTGTCTCAACAAGATGAGCACGACAGCACAACAGCATCCTCCTTGGAGTCAATAAGACCCAGAGATTACTACCCTTAAGAGGATCTAAAGTTTGATGAAGGGTTTTCTACAGGGAAAAGCAAAAATTGGAAACTACAGAAAAGGAATTTTTCATTTGTCACAGTGTTGTCACAATGTTGTTACACTCAATGCATATAATATTTTAACTGTTATAAAACCACTCAGGAACTTGACAATACATTGGTTCCAGGGATATGCAGCAAATAGTGTATACATAACATATTTGCCTCTAGGAAAGAATAGTCAATTTTACATGAATATGAAAATCATATGGAACAGACTATTCACTTTCTTTGTGATTGAAATATAGCTTTATGTAAAGGAAAATGACTGCCATAAAGAATGGAATTCTTTTTCTGTCATTTTATTGTTTGTTCTATTTTCTGGCTTTGAAAACTATAGGACAAAAACCTATTTAATAAGAAACATCTCAAATATTTGAGGAGTGAACATAAAATTGCATATTGTTTAACCTCATTAGGCTGATTTGAAGAAAAGGAAGTATTGAAATACTAGATTTGGTATCTAGATGTCTACCACTAAAAGAAATAGCGAATGTATCTTTAATGTAGTGAAAACAATTAAATTATTTTTAACCTACAAAGAAAAAGATATTCTCTCAATTATGCTTGTTTGGACCAGGGAGTTTATGAAACAGAAAAGACTGTCATATAAACATTTACAGAACTACCTTTTATGAAATATTAAGTAGTCTCTATTTAAATTTGTATTTATTTATTTAGAGACAGGGTTTCTTTCTGTTGTTCAGGCTAAAGTGCAGTGACAATCAGGCTGTATAGCTCACTGCAACCTCAAACTCCTGGGCTCAAGTTATCCTGCTAACTCAGCCTCCCAAGTAGCTAGGACTATTTTTAAGCCAAAGTAATCACGTATTATCACTATGCGAAATAGCAGAGTGAGAATAAAAGGGGCACAAAAATTATTTTGTAAGTGAAAACTGTGTTTCAAAAAATATATTCGGTGTAACGTTTAGTGTGTTTAACAAACAAGAAAGACAATAAAATGCAGATTTGCAAAATATTTTTATTTTTACTTTTTTCATGTATTTTCATTAATGATATGCATTAAGTACCATGGCCTTCTATCTTATATTCCAAAGAGATTGGTAACATAATATAGGATTGTTCATTGCTAGATAGTACTTAATCAAATTAGCAAAGCATGACAAAAGATTTTCCTAAATATGCTAAAATCTTTCATGTTAATATTAAACTTTTAAATGATAGAAAACAGAATTAAGACAGTAACTCACTGCTAAACACTAAATCAACCAATACCAATTGTGATTACACAATGTCTCTCTAACATATTAGATAAGGCCTTCACTACATCTTACCATAAACACGTTCCTTGTTTCAACTCCCATGGTTCAGAATTGTCCTCTTGAACTCTGTCAGACTTAAATTTACAGAAGAAAAAATAACATTTTGAAATAAACTTAAAACCATTAAACAAATTGCTGGTCTCACTTCCCTCCACCAAAATCTCAAGTTGTGGCTGTCACCAAACCCACAAGGTCACTTATTGGTTGTCCTTGGAAAACCATTCAGAGCTTGCAGACCACTCACTATTCAGATGGAGCATGCATAGGGTCCAGTCTAGCTTCACATTTGTTTAGGTCTCTGAGTGTCTTTTCCTAAGCTAAAATGAGAGGACCATTTCCTCAGCATGGAAAAGCCAAGAAAGAAAGTAGAATCTAGCCTTTTCTTGGGGCCTGTCACTTTTTATGTAGTTAGCCAATTCCTTTGGGTTATGAGGTGAAATATTTTAAATTTACCACCATTGTGAATTAAGTAGAAGAGGTATCTCAAAGTAAAAGAGTTTTGAGGTGGATGATTAATAAAAGAACTAACTCTTATCAAAGCAGCCCAGACAGGAGAGCAACTATAAGAAATAGCTGGTAAGTCACATATGTTGCATAGTCAAATCATGCTGGGGTTTAAATAAAACAAAATGGAAAAGAAACCACACAATTCCTGAAATTGACTAATTTATAGAGGACTACTAGTACCTTTGATAACTGGATGAAATTTCACTCAATAATTATGTTGCATGCCTTGCTAATTAATATTTTTTGTTTGTATGCTGGGTTAAGGATCTTTGTTATCTGGTATTTGCGTTCATTAGAATGTTTCATGTCTATTAAAATTTAAAAGAATACTATTTTGATTTATTCTTTGGTCACGCACATTCATTACTGGAGAAATAAAATTTTTGTTCTGTGATGTATTATTAAGTATAATTTAATTATTGAAAGCTGAATAATTCTGAAAAAGGAAAATGTGAGTGTGTATGTGTGAATGTGTGTGTTTCATTAAGTAAATATATTATACATTTCCTCCTTTGCAAATTACCTATTAAATTTTATTTTTTTCAATAAAACCATAAGTACAGTTTCAAACTTTTCTTCTAGGGTGCTTATTGACACAAATAACAATAGAGTTGAACTATACTGATTTACCTATTTTTAAATAATTTCTAGAAACATGCTGTGAAAATTTTTATTTCTTATGATTCACAGTTGCAGGGGGCAATTGTGGTAGATAGTCAAACAGCATTTACCTTCTCCTGAGACTTGTTAAAAGGCAGCACATAGACAAGAGAAAATTTGTAGAAGTAAATTAAGGAAAAATATTTGCAATGATAAAATTTTATATAGTTACAGAAAATACATATTGGTGTGATTCTCATGCATTATTGGTGTGATTCTCATGCATGAGAGCAATTTTATGCCAAGTAGAAATTGCAAGTCTTCTGCAAGCCTGCAGGGGGTTTAAATACTTATGATCTTTTCTGTACAATAATGTGTTTGCCAAAAAAAAAAAAAAAAAGCCCAGTCTATAAAAGGAAAATGTGGAAAGGCAGCTACAAGCTGTAATGTAATGGTTTTCTACAATAAAATGCCAATCCAACTTTGAAACTGGTACTTCATGTTGAACCTTTTTATACAGCTCTTCCAGTAGATGAGTAGGCTTCAATAAATGTTGATATGACATAATTTATCACTTCCATCAGGCCTTTATCAACTAGATTTTCTCATTTGAAACAAAGAAAAGAGATGATGAATTCCATAACTTTGTTCTCAGTTACCCCACGTTTGATTCCATGACTATGTTCTCAATTCCCCCCATGGTTGAGTAGTAACTAATATCACACTAACTGTATAGGAGACAAGTTAATAATTTTTATATACAATGGATGCCTTAGGATATTAAAGCTTAATTTTCTTAAGAAACGCTAGCTGAAAATGGCTGAGAGCTTCATCCTAAAAGTGACACACTGTTCATATCCCTTGCCTTCTTTTATATAAAACTGTGAATGGTAAAGGCAATACTGTAGATCTTGAATAGTGTAGCCCTGGCCAATGAGAAAGAGACATCTACTGCCACTCTATAAAATTTGAAACATGTATCATTTCCCTCTTAATATTATGTCAGTTTATTCTCTCACCAAAAACTGCAGTTGCTAAAACTGAGATAGTTTTGTGATTGGTATAATTGATGATCTGCTCTTTAATGTTAGGGTATAAATGGGAGGCATAGTTTGATGAGTTTTCAATTCCGTGTGTGGGTTTTTTTTTTCCTTTTTTTCAGTCTCTACCAGAAATCTTTCATTTATTCTTTTTAACAAATATTTATTACGCATACACTCCTTATGCACTGTTCTATGTATCAAGGATTTAAGAAGCGAATAAAACAAATCTCTGCTTTTCTTCAAGGGGTAGAGTAGGAGTGGAGACAGAGACTCTAGTAGAATAGAATGTATAAGGCCAAGGATAGAAGCAAGAGGCTCTAAGAGTTTAATGAAATTCTGGCAAGGCTAATTGTGACTTTGGGTAGCCATTGAGGTCACAATGAACAATCAAAAGTCACATAAGAAGCTAAAGTAGACAGAAATTTGTGGTACACTAGAGGTAGGTTAAGGAAGATTGAGAGAAATCAAGTAAGCTAAAAGGAACTTTGAGTATAAATTGTTTTATACCTAAATGAGTATCTTCTATGTAGCAGCCAAGAAGACATCATATAGTTACTGAATAATTGAATCATGATCAACTAAAATGAGTAATGGCAAACAAAATGTCTGGTCCCAATTATTTTTACTATTTTAATTTTTTAAAAAAATTTCAACTTTCAGGTTCAGGTAATACATGTGCAGGTTTGTAGCATGGTATATTGTGTGACGCTGAGGATTGGGGTAAAAATGATCCCATTACCCCAGTAGAGAACATAGCACCCAATAGGTAGTTTCTCAACCCTTGCCCCACTCCCTCCCTTCTCCTTTTAGTGTTCTCCAATGTCTATTTTTCTCATTTTCATGTGCATGTGTCCTCAATGTTTTGCTCCCACTTATGTGAGAAAATGTGGTATTTGGTTTTCTCTTCCGGCATTAATTCGCTTAGGATAATGGCCTCCAGCTGCACCCATGTTGTTGCAAAGGACATGATTTCATTCTTTTTCATAGCTCAATTCTTGTATTATAGATTCTCTTACACATGGGAGTGCTAGAGAAAAAAGTGATGTTTTAAATTGCAAACATTGTGTCCTATAAGAGCAAGATGTCCTAGTGATTTCATTTGATCATTTTAACTTGAATCTCAGAATATAACAGCAATCCAGCAAGTCTCTGAAGTTAGCATTGTTACTATTCCATCATTTTTGTTTCTAAGCTAGCCTATATACAATTAAAAATTCAATAGTTCTCAGACTTGTTCTAAGATGATCTATTATGGGATTCTGCAATTAATATTAATGATAATCTTACAGATATATACACAGGATAATAAATGCAAATTTCAGAATATGACACATTTTCAAGAACTGAAAGAATAATAAATTTTAGCAAATAGTAAAATAAATGAATAATCAATGACTTCAAATAAAAGTTAGTTTCTTTCTATGTACAAGTTCCTTTGCTGTCCCTTTAACTACCACTTGCTGATAGGAAGAGAATTTGTTTTACAACATTTACCATTGTGGGAGTGGAAAGGTGTGATGCCTTTCCTCAGCATCATAAGTGGAACTGCCAACAATCCTATAACAAAAAGCAGGTAAACAAGGACAAATATAATAAATTTATATAATCAAAATTTTTTTGTAACACAGAGCCTTCAGAAATGAAGACCCAAAGGTCCAGGAAAACCTGGCAATTTTTATGCTTAGGTTTGATAAAGAATGAACAGCCATGTCGAAATGTGATCAGACAAGATATGATCTAGTAGACCGAGGGGGAAACTCCAGCAAGGCCTGTCTGTTAAGATTCTTCTTGGTCATTTTGTGTGGCATTCCTTCCTCCCACATATGGGGTAGCACCCCTCTAGAATGAGGGTCTCCAAGGGTGAAGGAGAGGAACCACCTTCCTAGGTTTTATGGCTTACTTTGAGGGACAGGAGTTCTTTTCTATGACCCATCTCGCAGAAATAGAATTCCGGTTTGTGTGACCTGCTTCAGGGGAGAAGGAGACTTGGGAGACAGGAGGGTTGGAGAAGACCAAAGAGACACATTGCCTCTGAGGCTTTCCAATCCCCTTTAGTCGAAAGTACTCAGCAACACCAAAGTGCCATTTTTTGGAATCTTGTTTTTCTGAGCCCCAAAATCTCAAAATTCTTATTTATTATTCCAAAAAGTTCAAACCTATCATCATTAAACTCAGAGTCAGCCTTCCTCATTTGAATCCTCTTTTTCTTAGACCTCATGCTTTGAATTTTAGCAATAACCCTGAATATGCTTGTTAAGGCCTCATTGGTGAAATCATCTTCAGTGAAGTTACAATTAGTAAACTAGTGTATTGGATGTTGTGCATATTGGTGGCATTTAATATAAAGACTAACATTAAAAGGGTGAAAATGCAACATGAATCAGGCAAAATGCAACATTAAACACTCAGGATCGGTTGTGTGATAAATCATATCTTGCAGTTATTTCTTTCTTTTTCCCTTTTCAGTAGCCTTGTCTTTGTACCAATAGTAGCATTAACAAAACTTATCAATGAGTGCTTTTTGCCAGAATTTATTATCAGATGGAGACCAAATATTAGATAACCAAGAGATGAGGAAAAAGTCAGAGGAAAAACATAAACTAATAATCTTTAATTTTAAAGTGTTGACATAATATTCAAGTGATAGGTGATATATTTGCTTCAAAGTATAATCTTTTGGTCTAGAAAAAAAGAAACTACTATTTTGACCCTACGAATAAAAAAGAGACAGATACATTATATATTCATTCATATATTTATATTTGAATTCAGTAAAAAATATATATATAATATGTTTAACCGTAAGTAGGCTGATGATGCAATAAAACATAATAGAACTAAATTCACAAAGTTACAAGGTTTTGGGAAAGAGGGGACCCACAGTTGTATTGTTGTGTGTGTGTGTGTGTATGTGTGATATTGTATTATGTTTCTCTATATTAGCAATAAATAATCAGAAAGAGATTTGACATGGCACCGTTTGTAATAGCATCAAAACACATCAAATACATTGAAATAAATTTTACAAAACAGATGCCAGATTTATATGATGCAAAATATAAAATAGTGATGTGAGAAATCAAATATCTAAGTAGAGAGACATACTTTCTTCCTGATTGTAAAAATCAATAACATAAAATTCTCTCCAATTCTCTCTTATAATATCGTAAATTATTTCCAAATTCTTTACAGATTCAATGCAGGTTCAATTCAATCAGAGCTACATTTTTGTTGTAAAAATTGACAAAATGGTTCTAAAATTTATATCAAAAACAAGGGCCTACAATAACCAAAAAATAATTTCGAATATGAGGAATAATATTGTGTTTGTATACTACCTGATTCCAAAATGTCTTATAAGTGTACAATAGTTTATACAAGAGTAACATATAGAGATCAATGGAGTGGAATTGGGAGTCAAGAATTAGAACCACATATTTGTTGCCAGTTAATGGCTAATGTAGACAGAATAATCTTTTCAACATACAGAGCCAAAACGTTCAAGTATCGATACACACACACACACACACACACACACATGCAAACTCTAAGACATATCTAACATCATACCCCATGTAAAAAAAATAACTTGAACTGCATTATATATCTTGTTATATAAAAAAACTAATAACAACTATTTTAAAAGTAAATAAATGGAATTCACTAAAATTAAAATCTCCTGTGGTTCAAAAGACACTATGAAGAGAGTGAAAAGACAAGCCACAGAATACAAGAAAATATTTGTGAAACACATATATAATAAAAGACATATGTCCAGAATATATACTGACATCTCAAGGCTCAATAATGAGAAAATAAACAATTCCATTTAAAAATAAACAAGAAACTCGAACTGACAGTTAAATATATATATGGATGACAAATGGTTTCACGAACATATTCTTGTCATTAGTCATAAGAGAAAGAAAAATTCATTTTTGCATTAATTAGTGCAAACCCTTACAGAAGTAATACAATACATAGCAATGTGCTGCATACAGTACACAATTAACATATGGATTAATTGCTTTTTAACCCTTAATGAGATGCAATTACACTTATACCAAAAATACTACCCCTGACACTGGTACTGCCATGTGCTGGCAAGGATGTGGAACAATTTGTACTTTTTGACATTCCTTATAGAAGTGAAAATGGGAGTCTAAGTCTCTTTCTAGGTCTCTAAGAAATTGCTTTATGAATCTGGGTGCTCCTGTATTGGGTTCATATATATTTAGGATAGTTAGCTCTTCTTATTGCATTGATCCCTTTACCATGATGCAATGCCCTTCTTTTCCTCTTTTGATCTTTGTTGGTTTAAAGTCTGTTTTATCAGAGACTAGGATTGGAACCCCTGCTTTTTTTTGCGTTCCATTTGCTTGCTAGATCTTCCCCCATCCCTTTATTTTGAGCCTATGTGTGTCTTTGCATGTGAGATAAGTCTCCTGAATACAGTACACCAATGGTTTTGACTCTTTATCCAATTTGCCAGTCTGTGTCTTTTAATTGGGGCATTTAGCCCAATTTCATTTAAAGTTAATATTGTTTATGTGTGAATTTGATCCTGTCATTACAATGCTAGCTGGTTATTTTGCCCATTAGTTGATACAGTTTCTTCATAGCATTGATGGTCTTTACAATTTGGCATGTTTTTGCAGTGGCTGGTACCGGTTGTTCCTTTCCATGTTTAGTGCTTCATTCAGGAGCTCTTGTAAGGCAGGCCTGGTGGTGACAAAACCACTAAGCATTTGCTTGTCTGTAAAGGCTTTTATTTCTCCTTCATTTATGATGCTTAGTTTGGCTGGATATGAAATTCTGGGTTGAAAATTCTTTTCTTTAAGAATGTTGAATATTGGCCCCCATTATCTTCTGGCTTGTAAGGTTTCTGCAGAGAGATCCACTGATAGTCTGATGGGCTTCCCTTTGTGGGTAACCCGACCTTTCTCTCTGGCTGCACTTAACGTTTTTTCCTTTATTTCAACCTTGGTGGATCTGACGATTACGTGTCTTGGGGTTGCTCTTCTCAAGGAAATGCCCATAAATGATAGACTGGATAAAGAAAATGTGGCACATATACACCATGGAATACTATGCAGCCATAAAAAAGGATAAGTTCATGTCCTTTGCAGGGACATAGATGAAACTGGAAACCATCATTCTTGGCAAAATAACACAAGAAGAGAAAACCAAACACCACATTCTCACTAATAAGTGGTAGTTGAACAATGAGAACACATGGACACAGGGAAGGGAACATCACACACCAGGGCCTGTCAAGGGGTGGGGAACTGGGGAAGGGATAGCATTAGGAGAAATATCTAATGTAAATGACGAGTTGATGGGTGCAGCAAACCGACATGGCGCATGTATACCTATGTAACAAACCCGCATGCTGTGCACATGTACCCCAGAACTTAAAGTATAATAATAATAATAAAAGTGAAAATGGGACAACTACTTTGAAAAAGTTTGGTAGTATCTTGCAAAATTAAACATATACACTCACCATAATATCAAGTAAACCTATTCCTTTTTATTATCTAAGATAAATCAAAACTCATGTCTTCCCAAAGACTTCTATACAAATGTTTACAACAGCTTTATTCATAGTTAACAAAAATCTAAATCAATTTATTTTCATCATGAATGAATTATCATGAAACTGAGGTACATCCATAAAATGGAAGTCTGTTAAACAATTAAAGAGAACAAACTGCTAATAAGTGCAACAATATGGATAAATCTCAAAAGTATTATACTAAATGTAAAAAGACAGACACAAAATGCTACACACTATGTGATTCATTTGACATACTAGAAAAGATGAAGATATCAGGAAATAAATAAAAATATTCTGTAAATATCCTCATATGCCAGGAAATGCAGAAAGTTCTATTAAATGGAGAAAAGGAAGATGGCACATCAATAAATAAAAAATAAACTTTCTGTCTTAAATGAAACTGTGCCCCCAGTTTTAGAAGATGTAGCTTATATTTAACTTTGTAAAAAAATGTTAACAGTCATATTTTAAGAAAATTAATCAATTTACATTTAGCCCTTGCTGAAGACTGACTAATCAACACTTCTAATACTTAATCATTCTGTTCAATTTTTATTTTGTAACTCGGCCATACAATGATACCAGTTCGTAACACAATTTGGCAGTTATAAAATATTTGGATATTGGTTGATTAACAAAAGCTACTTATTAAATAATTTTTAATTTATGAATAACTTTTAAAATGTGAATGTATGAGAAAGTATCAGCATTAATGTTATAAACTAACTCATATTTTATAAAGAATTGTGCAATATCAAAAGAGAAAATGCTCTGTATTGAGATTTTCTTTGTAGAGTGATTTGAAATAGATTTTTAAATTTTATGTATACCTTATTACCAAATATAAAGTTATTTTTAGATTATAAATAAGATTTTTTAAATTGAAAAATATATTTGTGGTATAACATGGTTTATGCAGTTTCTCCTAAAAAACTGTTATGTATTTCATTGTTTCTATTTTTCTTTCTGCAAATAATCTAATACAGTATGAAATATCATGAATAGTAGATATTTACTTATTGATTAAATAGTTTGAATATTATTCTTAAAGTTTTTTCAAACAAGAGTTTACATTTATTGGATCCATGTATTATATCATAAAATCAATGTTGTGCTGAAGCCAGCTCATCCTGGCTCACAAGAGCCCATCATTCATTTTTCAGTAATTTTGCTTTCTAGTTATTAAATACAGCCATCATTAAAGATTAATTATAGAAACTTATGATCAAGCACATAATATTTAAAAAGGAAATGAATTCTCAAAACCATCACTTCCTAATGGTTTTCTATTTATTAATATTTGTGTCTATGAAGTTATTTATATCTAGTTGCTGTGTATGGTGGAAATAACATCTCCCATTGTCAGCTAAAATATGCTATGTTGGGAGTATTTACACCATAAGAAATTCCATGAAATTTTTTTTTCTACATTAACTTTATTGGTTGAGCAGCCATAATTCCCTGAAAATCTGTGGTTAATTTCTCAGGTTCAATTAAAGTATTAAGAAAACATCAACATCGTAGCTGTTATGTAGCTATATTTCTTTTTAATTTTTTTTCCTTTTATTTATTTTTATTTTTAACTTCTATTTTTGGTTCAGGGATACATGTGCAGGTTTGCTATACAGGTAAACTGCATGTCACAGGGGTCTGGTGTACAAATAGTTTTGTCACCTGGATAATAAACATAGTACCTGATGATACTTTTTCTGATCCTCTCACTCCTCCTACTCTTCACCCTCAAGTAGGTCCCAGTGTCTGTCGTTCCCCTCCTAGTATCCATGTGTTCTCTTTATTTAACTCTCACTTATATGTGAAAACATGTGGTACTTGGTTTTCTGTTCCTGTGTTAGTTTGTTTAGGTTAATGGACACCATCTCTATCCATATTGCTGCAAAGTAGTTGTTAAACATGTTCCAGCACACAGCCACATTAAACCGTGCTTTTAGATATCTGCTATATAGTAAGCATGTATATTGAAAACACAAGAAATAAGGTACGTCGCTTGCCCAGGAAACCTAAAAGGATATAAGACTTGCAATAAGCAGTGATTGCACCACTGCACTCCAGCATGGATGGGAGAGTAAGAACCTGTCTCAAAAAATAAAACAAAACAAACAACAACAACAGCAAAACACTACAAAAAAGAACTGATTGCAGACATGTGGGAAATGAACTCCTCCAGAATGCAGGGATAGACTATACAAAACAGGTGAATTTGGAGCTAGACCATAACAAATAAGTAGAAGCTCATCAGGTAGAGAACGTGAGCAAAGTTATTCGTGTCATGGAGAAAAGCATAATCAAAGTAAAGAGACATAAGACAAAACCATGTATTATTAGAAACCCTAACATTTCTAAGTCTCCAGAATAAAGGGTATGTTATCTCGCTTTGCCTCTATAAAGAACACTTGTGATGATATTAATATTTAGGTACCATCCAGATAATCCAGAATAATCTTATCAAGATCCTTAACTTAATTGTATCTGCCAAGACTCCTTTTCCCAATAAGGTAACATGAATTTCAGAAATTAGAACTTAATAGTATCTTTGAGTGGCCATTATTCAACCTCTCACAGGTTCACTGTACATGGTAGTGATAATTCAAACCAAAGTAGTAGAAGAATTTGCAAAGAAAAAGTTTATAGAGAAAAAAAGGAAAAGGACCAAATTTAGTATTGCTATAGTCACCACATTACTTCAGTAAGCAAATGAGAAACCAATGAGAGACATTAAAATGCCAGGAGATATTTAAAGGAAGAAGGCCAAGAAATAAACATGGGATCCAAGTGAGTAGAAAAGATACAAGGAGAAAATTGACAGCAGCTATGAATACCTGCATTTGTATGTTCATCACAGCACAATTCACAAGAGCAGAGATATGGAATCAATCTTAGTGTCCGTCAAGTCATAATTAGATAAAGAAATTGTGGTATGTACACAAAATAGAATACTATTCAGCCATAAAAAATGAAATCATGTATTTGACAGCAACAGGGATGGAATTGGGGGCCATTATCTTAAATGAAACAACTCAGAAACAGAAAAAACAAATACCACATATTCTCACTTACAACTGGAAGCTAAATAATGTGTACAGTGGACAGAAAGTGTGGAGGGATAGACAATAGACTCAGAAGCCTGTGGAGTGAGAAGAGGGTGGATGATGAGAAATTAATAGATACAAAGTACACTACTCAGGTCATGGATACACTAAGAGGCATGTAAGAAAATTACACATGTATCCCATAAATTTACACACATTTTTAGAAATTAAAAAAATTAAATTGTAAAATACAAAAAGCTTGAATATTTACACATACTAATTGCAATCTTAGATCAATTGCACAGGCAATCTAGTCTCATTTCAGTTGTTTACAGATGAGCAATTGGAAAAATATGACTCTCACCCCTGAAGCTAACCTTAAAGCCAGGGAGTTAACTAGTAAACTTAGCACTAGAGAGGCAATATTAAAATCATACTTGTAACTCATGAAGTAGTTCACAGTTGTGAAATATTAAAATTTATACCATCAAGGGAATTTCTACTCAAACTAATCACAGTACTAAGTAGTTGCTAAACTCAATTGCTTTTAATCTGTTGAAGAAGTGAATATGTGAGTATAAAGACATAATTAAATATTAGAATATTATAATCAATTATTGTTGAAAGACTTTATAATATTTACAGTTTGGTTCATTGTAGCAAAGCCATGTAACCTTAATTTAGTTAAAACTCTCCTTAAAGATTAAGATTATTCTAGCTTCATTACTAACTACATAGGTCTGTCATTTCTCCAGATATCCAGTTGTTTTACATATCCAGTTTTAGTTCTCGTATGCCAGTAGATGTAGAAATGTGCTTAACCACTGTTTAATTCTGTATGGATTTGTAAATGATTGCATTTGAGTCTGTCTTGAAATTAACTCTTGCATCTTTTCCACAGTGCTTCTTTTGCCCTGATATTTGAATTTTGGTGTTAACAAAAAAAAAAAAAAAAGAGAGAGAGAGAATTGACATTCTCTTAAATTAGGTCATTTGTTATTTTTTCAAGATTTTAAAATCATATCTAGTGTCAGCTTTCAACTTCTCAAACTGAAAAATCCTATTTTCCTCTTTTTAGACTTTATGGATTCTTTCATTTTATCAAAATTAAGGCTACATTTTAAACTTTATTTATATTATTCCCATTCATGATAGGATAAAACGTACTGAGCTTTTTGACCAAAAATGTCTCAAATCCTCAAAAAATGAGTCATTGGCTCCTATGAAGAGGATCAGACTGGACACAGCAAAATGTTTATTGGGGAGATGGATCATTCAAAGAGCACTATGAAAATATAAGCTAATTCTATGTGTCCCAAGCAGAAAGAGATTCAAATGTTTACAGCACCATTGAAAATTCTAGGTTTATGAAGTTTAGAAAGTCCCTGGAAATTTCCATCAATTACCCTATTTATCTACAGTCCCACAGTGAATGATCACAGGAAGCACTGTAAAACCTTAGCAAAATCCAATGTTAGAAAGCTCTGTAATCCACATATCTGTCTGTGGCTATCCCTGGAGAATAATGTTTTGTTCTTAAATCCCAAGTCTCAAATTTTACATTAATCACTCTCATTGGCCTAATATGAGAACTCTCCTGGTAAAGAAGTTAGGGAAATACAGTTTCCAGGCTTTTAATCATTGAAGTACAAAGGATAATTTAGAGTTTTCAGCACAGATATTTGACATGATTTAAAACATGATGATTAAATGTGTATAGTTCAGTCATGACAAAGAGTTAATAGTTCTCGTTTGTTACAATTTGTTTTCTTGAAAAAATATGACTGTTATATTACAGAACAAGTACAACTGTGACACAGATTAAAATCATAAACTCATTGTACTTTTAAGAGTTCTATGATAGTTTTATTATATACACATTTTTCCTACTCTGGTAAAGAGGAGGGTGATTGTGCCATTTCTCTTTATCCAACTGCTTTCCTGCAGACGCTAATTTCTCAGCTCTTGAAATCTTCCTAGGTTTATTTATTTACTGGTGTTTATTTATATTAGTGTATATTACTTATGTTTTATTTTGGTTTTGTATTTTATTTATGTATCATTTTATTATTGGCAATTCTGTATGTTCATCATCTCTGTTTATAGAACCATTATTGAAAATCATGTATGATATTTAAAATAAAACTATATATAATTCAAAAAGCTATAATTTTAAAATATCACTGCATTTGGTATCACATAGTAATTTAATTTTAAAAATTTTATTAATTTAGCTATTAACATCTATGAGGTATAGATTTATCTTTTAAATGGCTCCAGACCCCTTTATTTTTCAGTTAATATATGGCTTATTTTCAGGTAACACAAAATTTAATGTTGCCAATGAAATGAAAAGTATAAAAGAACATTAAACCATGAATAAATTTGTACATGTTGCTTTGGAATCTTAGAATGATTACTTCCTTTCTCACTTCAAAATGATCTCTAATTTTTACTAATGTATTGAGTAGGAGACATATGAATTCTGCTTAATTCTTTCTTGATTACTACTCATATATATGAGTGATATATATATACACACACACCATATATATGTATATATAATTACACATGTATACACATATAATTACAACTCATATATGTGACTGGTGTGTGTATATATATATACACACACTATATATATGTGTATATATATGAGTAGTATATATTTATCTATGAAAATCACCTCTACCCTACAATTTATCATTAGCCACAGAGATTAAATTATATAAGAAATTATCTATTATGATCACATAGTCATGATTACTTGTTTCCAAACATTTTTGAGACCCAATTTATAAGATATACCTTAAATCCCAAACTAGAGGAAGATCTGATGGCTTTGTGACAGAATACATGTACATGTTGCAGCAATTGGTTCTTCTCTTTTGGTTCTAATTAACTAGTCCAAATCTCAAGGCTAAAAACCTAAATAATTTTAGTGCCCTTGCTCATGAACTTTTACCACAGTTACAAAAGTATAATGATGTAAGGATTATTTTCTTGACAGTTTGCAATTTCTTATCCTGTTTGATCTTATTGAGTGACTAAAATATCCAGTGGGATGTACGAAAGTTTAAGACAAAAAAAAGATAGTTGATTAATAAGGAAGACACATTCTCTAAATGAATGGATAAATAGATTTCATCACATTTGAAAAATATTTCGCAGATCCTAATATTACCAAAACTTAATTTTCAATTCTGAGCCATTTTATGATGCTTATACTTTAAAAAGCCTGAAGAATTGCTATTAACTACAGTTTTATTTTTCTATCTACTGTTTCTCCTATATGCAATCAAAAGCATTGTGGTGCTGTACAAACAACATTAATCTGAAGTTAGAAGACCTGTTTTCAAAATGTGATTCTGTTTTTCAGATGACCTTGAAAAAATCACTCATTTTCTCTCCAGTCTCACTTTAGAGAACCACCATAGGCCAGACGTGGTGGCTCTCACGCCTGTAATCCCAGCACTTTAGGAGGCCGAGGCGGGAGGATCACAAGGTCAGGAGATCGAGACCATCCTGGTTAACACAGTGAAATCCCGTCTCTACTAAAAATACAAAAAATTAGCCAGGCGTGGCAGTGGGCGCCTGTAGTCCCAGCTACTCGGTAGGCTGAGGCAGGAGAATGGCGTGAACCCAGGAGGCGGAGCTTGCAGTGAGCCGAGATCGCGCTGCTGCACTCCAGCCTGGGCGACAGAGAGAGACTCCGACTCAAAAAAAGGAAAAAAAAAAAAAAAGGAATTTACATGGTCACTAGCTGGACCCAATGGAAGTGGGTTAACAACTCATTTTCTATATATATCTAGTCTAAATAATGAAGTAAATGCTTAGATTTGCGGATTTTATGTCATGACAGAGATGCAAGAATTGCACACAGAGTAAGATGAATTAGATAAAATAAGTAACCCCTTGCAAAAGCCACATGCTATTGGTCACATCTAACTCTAACCTGCTAAAAATAAAGTGTAATTTCTTTAAATCTGTCTCAATCTTCCAGGGAGTCAGAATGAGTAAAATACTTTCTCAAAGCAAGTTCTTCATACTGGAAAGGTAAATTGCCTCTCCTGAGGCACAGGAAGGAACTAATATACCCAAGCAAAGGTAATTTCTCAGGGAGTCTCTTCTGGAAGAATTGGCTAAGCAACGGAATATTTTATGTATGTAAGCTCCTCATGAAATCAAGTTCGATATAGACACAATTTGCACTGTTTTCCTCCAAACTTAATATCTAAGTTTTCCTTGTAAGTCTATGCTTTAACATAATAATAAATTCATTGACAAATTTACTATTTCTTGAGGGCACTGCATGTTCAAAACACAGTGCTAACTACAGTTGTTACACACTTGAATCATGCCTAAATGTAATTCTCAAATGCCTCAAAAGTTATTCTCAAATGCCTTAAAAGTTGTAAGGTCATGTTAGGTCAGCCCAAAGCACCACGGTCTTTATATACACATGATACGCACATTGCACATCAGAAATAATCAGTTGCTTCCCTATAATATGCTAATAGTCATTGTGTGATACAAATGCTTTATGTTTTGTTTTTGTCTTGATTTTTACAAATTTTATTGTCTACACTGTACAGCATGTTATACATATAGATATATAGATAATAAAGTTGCTACTATAGTGAAGCAAATGAACATATCCATCATCTCACCTAGTTACTCTTATTATCATACCACATTATCAACTATTGACCTCATGTTGTACATCTCTAGAATTGTTCAATCTACCTATCTGCTACTTTGTATCCTTTGGCCTTAAGAATCCCCATATGATGAGATCTTGCAGTATATTTCTTTTTGAGTCAGGCTTATTTTACTTAACAAAATGTCCCCCAGGTTCACCCATGTTGTCGTGGCAAATGGCAAGATCACGTTCTTTTTAAAGGTGGAATAATATTTTATTTTATATGTATATATATATATCACAGCTTCTTTGTTAATTTGTTGACATACACATAGGTTGTTTTCATATCTTGGTTGTTGTGAATCAAACTGAAAGTAACGGCCAGGTGTGGTGGCTCACGCCTGTAATCCCAGGACTTCGGGAGGCCAAGGCGGGCGGATCACGAGGTTAGGAGATCGAGACCATCCTGGTCAACATGGTGAAAACCCGTCTCTACTATAATACAAAAAATTAGCCAGGCGTGGTGGTGCTCCTGTAGTCCCAGTTACTCTGGAGTCTGAGGCAGGGGAATTGCTTGAACCCAGGAGGCGGAGTTTGCAGTGAGCTGAGATTGCACCACTGCTCTCCAGCCTGGTGATAGATCAAGACTCCGTCTAAAAAAAAGAAGATACTGAAAGTGACATGAAAGTATAGATATCTATACAATGTGGTAATTTCATTGCTTTTGGGTATATACCCAGGAGAAGAATTGCTGGGTCATAATATAGTTCTATTTTAATTTATTTAGAAATTTCCATACTATTTTCAACAATGGCTGTACCAATTTACATTCCCACCAACAGTATTCAACGATTCCTTGCTCCACACTGTCACCCACACTTATCTTTTGTCTTTTTGATAATAGTCATCCTAATGCTATGAGATCTCTCACAGCGGTTTTGATTTGCATTTTCTCTGATGATTAGTGATGTTGGGCACCTGCTAATATAACTGTTGGCCATTTGTATGTCCTCTTTGGAGAACTATTTTTGAACTTGCATGAATTTCTTCATCTTCTTGCTAATAGTTTTAAGTCTTACCAAAATGCACTCAATTGATAAATTACAATAATTTGTAAGGTTTCTGCATATGATTATAAAACATATAGGCAGATATATGTTTACCTATATATGTATATATAAACACAGAAATATGTATATCCATATGTGCATGCTTTCAAGTCACAAAAATAAATCTTTGTTGGGGAAATAATTCAATGAAGAAATAATTTCTGGAAATATTATGTATTATTTGTTGTCCCTAGTGATTCAGAAAGCCTATTAAGACATATATAAACAACGTTTATTGAAGATACTGAGATGTTCTAAAATAAAGAAATATAATTAAATTAGACTGACTCAAAATTTTCTAAGTTTAATTGACTAAAGTATTACACACAACACATATTTATATCATGACTTCAGGCTGAGTCCACACACATTGTGAAACCCTTCAGTAGAGTCATAGGATTTATCTTTAAGCAGCAAACTGCTCTGTGGCAAGACAGAAACATTGTATATTTCAAAGTACAGTTAAAATACAATGCAATTTGGCATATTAAAGTTCTAGATTAATATTCTAGACTACCACCTCTCAAAGTAATATGGAAAAATATATTTCTGAACCAAAATCTTCACAAATGAAAAGAGCAGTTAATAATACATAGCTCAAATGTTTGTGATTATATTTGTTGATTATATATGTAAAATGTATTCTTTCAGTACCTAATATGCAGCAGATAGTAGTATTCAACAAAAATTAGTTCATTTATCCCTCACTTAACTTGTTGGATTCTTATTTGCCATTTTCACATTACAGAATTCTGACTCTGCATAACTAGCCTCACAATTCTACTGTACATTCCACCCAGTAAACACGGAAGTATGAGGATTGAAGGAAAAGAGATAAGACTTGAGCAAACTCACCTTTGAGAGAATGTTTGACCTTAATATTTTAATTCTTCTTAATTCATAAAAAGATAAAGTACATGGATAATAAATGTCAATTCTAAAATATCTGGAACATGCCATTGATGTATAAAAAGTCCCTGACACACATAAAAATTGTACTTTAAAAATATAAAACAAAAATAAATATAGAGATAAGGTTAAGGATAGGAACATACACACATACACATTGGCACTCAAATACATGTATTTGAAGAAACCAGATAGGTAAAATGTATAACATGTTGTACACACACAACATAGAAAAAATAATATCTACCATACAATTTTTACATTCCCGTATTCTGTTTATTTTGCCTTAAGTTTTGCTTAACTCCCAGGGAATAGAAGTTCAATTTCCACCTGGTATACACCACCAACTAGGCTACCTTCTGGACTTGGGCTTATATATTAGGTTGGTGCAAAAGTACTTGTGTTTTTTGCCATTAAAAATGATAACTATCTTTCTAGGCCAATATTCTGTCACAACTGTGTGAACACAAGAGCTTGTGAACAAAATCACAATGATTAAGCTTCATTATTATTTACTTAAAATGTTTTAGAGCTTTGGCTTGTGGGCTAGAAATTGTTAGCTTATCTCCAAATAAATATTCTCTCCTTTTCTTATTAGTAAGAAAGTGTTTAGCTCAGCAAATAGACAACACTGCATTTTCTTTTTCCATTGAAACTGTATTTCTGTGATGAATTCTATGTGTGGAAGTTCTGTGAACAACACCCTGATTAGAGTCTTAGAAGGAAATTTTCTCTTTTCATCCTGCTTGCTGGTAAGAATAAGTACCTAATGTTGAGCCATAATGGTTCATGAAAGAAAGACAATAACTTTGCAATGGTGGAGAAAAAGATAGCTACATCCTGGATCCCTGGGAAACCTTGTGGAGCAGAGCCATTATTCCATCTGTTCTTCCTACTTCCAGATTGATATTAATGAGAGATATAAACTTAACTTAAACCAGAGCTATTTTGGCTCACAGTTACACCTACAGCTTAACATATATCTTACCTAATAAACAATACCTCATCTTTGCTTATCTTTTATTAATTATTAAAACACACATTTAACCAAATTATAGGCAGCATACAGTAAAAGTATAAATATGGGCTTTTGAAGCTCCTGGTCCTAACAATTCACAGAAAATAAAAAGCATAGAAGAGCTTGTAAAACACTTCTATGATGTATTCAGAAAAATTTGCAATATTGAAACTCTGCAAATTAAATCACTCAGTTTAGTAAATAAATAAATAGTAAGAATAAAAAAAGTAAGGATGGGGAGAGGGTATATAGCTGCAGAGATTGCAAGACACAAATCAACAAAATGTCATAAGTGGATCTTGTTTGGATTTTGATTGTAGCAAATCATCTTTGAATTTTGCATGAGACAATGGGGTATTTAAGTACTTACTGAGCATATGAAAATATAAAGGAATCATTGTTTATTTTCATTTAGATGTTATAATGGTACCCCTGACACTTGAACAGCATGAGTGTGAACTGTGCAAGTCCTCTTGTAGGTGGATTTTCTCCCACCTCTGCCACCTCTGTCACACCAAGAGCAACTCTCTATGTTTTTCTTCTCCTCAGCCTTTTCAATTATAAAGATTAATGACCTTTATACTCATCCACTTCCATTTAATGAATAGTAAATGTATTTGCCTGATTTTCTTGACAACTTTTTCTTTTCTCTAGATTCTTTTATTAATGTTATAAGCATACAGTATATAATATAAATAACATACAAAATATGTGTTCTTTTCTTTTTCTTTTCAACTTTTATTTTAGAATAAAGGGGTACATGTGCAAGTTTGTTGTAAGGATGTATTACATGATGCTGTGGTTTGAGGTATGACTGAACCCATCACCCAGGTAGTGAGCCTAGTATCGAATAGGCAGCTTTTCAGCCATTGCTCCTCTCCCTCCCTCCCCCTTCTAATAGTCCACAGTGTCTATTGTTCCCATCTACGTGTGCATGTGAACTAACACAGAAACAGAAAACCAAATACTGCATGTTTTCAGTTTTAAATGAGCTAAGCTGCCACTTAAAAGTGAGAACATGTGAAATTTGGTTTTCTGTTTCTGCATTAGTGCACTTAGGATAGTGACCTCTAGCTGCATCCACATTGCTGCAAAGGACATGATTTCATTCTATTCTTTTATATGCCTGCATAGTATTCCATGGCACCGTTGATGGGAACCTCGGTTGATTCTGTTTCTGCTATTGTGTACAGTGCTGCAATGAACTTATGGGTGCATGTGTCTTTATCATAAAACAATTTATTTTCCTGTGCATATATATCCAGTAATGAGATTGCTTGGTCTAATGGTAGTTCAACTCAGTTCTTTGAGAAACCTCCAAACTGCTCTCTACAGTAGCTAGACTAATTTATATTTCCATCAACAGTGTATAAGTGTATCTTTTTCTTCACAGCTTTGCCAATATCTGTTATTTTTTTGACTTAAAGTCATTCTGACTAGTATGAGATGGTATCTCACTGTAGTTTGTATTGGGTTTCTCTGATGATTATTGATGATGAGTATTTTTTTCTTATGTTTGTGGGCCACTTGTATGTCTTCTTTTGAAAGTGTTCATGTCTTTTGCCTACTTTTTAATAGAGTTATTTGTTTTTTGCTTGTTAGATTAGGTTTCTTATAGATTCTGAATATTAAGACTTTTGGAATGCATAGTTTGTGAATATTTTCCCCCATTTTTAAGCTGTCTGTTACTTCCTTGATCGTTTCTCTTGATATGCAGAAGCTCTTTAGTTTAATTAGGTCTCACATGTCAATTTTTGTTTTTGATGCAATTGATTTTGAGGACTTAGCCATAAATTCTTTGCTAATGCTGACATCAAGAAGGGTATTTCCTAGGTTTTTAGGATTTCTATAGTTTGAGCTGTTACATTTCAGTCTTTAATACATCTTGAGTTAATGGTGGTAGGTAGGGATTTGTTATTGGTAAGATTTTCAGTAAACAGTGGGCTACCAGTAGCTAAGTTTTGGAGAGTAACAAGTTATACATGGATTTTGAACTGGATGTGGGATTGGCACCCCAACCCCTGAATTGTTCAAGGGTCAACTGTATTGCAACAGTGCTAAATAAAGTCCATGTGTTTTATAGAGCCACAGTGAAATTTTAAGTTGAAATTGTATGATATGTGAGATCTTTCAAAATAATACAGATGAGGTGGAGGGAGAGGTTTAGTGAAGATATGTATGGAACAACAATGGTCATGAAATTAGAAGTGTTCTGAAGCTGAGTGATGGCTATACAAGAGGTTATACTTTTATTCATACTTTTGTACATGTTTGAATTTATTTATATTAGAAGTTTTAAAATGGCATGAATTACATGCTTTGGAATAAGATCCAAACTTTCTAGTCTTAGTTCAACCACTTGCAAACTGGTAAACTTGGAAAAATTGACCTCTCTATTTCTTTGTTATATATCAATAAAATAGGAATAATAGTGATTATATGTGCTAATAGTTATTAAGAATAAATTAGCTCATATTTTAATGTATTTAGCATGTTAAGAATCAATAGATGTTAACATTGATTTACACTTACTCAGTGTTTAATATAGTTTGGCTGTGACCCCACCTGAATCTCTTCTTGGTGGGAGGTAATTTAATCCAGAGGCTGGATAACCTCATGCTGTTATATATATATATATATATATATATTATACTTTAAGTTCTATGGTACATGTGCACAATGTGCAGGCTTGTTACATATGTATACATGTGCCATGTTCATGTGCTGCACCCATTAACTCGTCATTTACATTAAGTATATCTCCTAATGCTATCCCTTCCCCCTCCCCCAACCCTACAACAGGCCCCGGTATGTGATGTTCCCCTTGCTGTGTCCATGTGTTCTCATTGTTCAATTCCCACCTATGAGTGAGAACATGTGGTGTTTGGTTTTTTTGTCCTTGCAATAGTTTGCTGAGAATGATGGTTTCCAGCTTCATCCATGTCCCTACAAAGGACATGAACTCATCCTTTTTTATGGCTGCATAGTATTCCACAGTGTATATGTGCCACATTTTCTTAATCCAGTCTATCACTGTTAGACATTTGGGTTGGTTCCAAGTCTTCGCTACTGTGAATAGTGCCGCAATAAACATACGTGTGCATGTGTCTTTATAGCAGACCTCATGCTGTTTTTGTGACAGTGAGTGAGTTCTCATATGATCTCATGGTTTTATAATGGGCTTTTCCCCCTTTTGCTTGGCACTTCTCCTTGCTGCTGCCTTGTGAAGGACACGTTTACATTTTCTTCCACCATGATTGTAAGTTTCATGAGGCCTCCCCAGAGATGCTAAACTGTGAGCCAATTAAACCTCTTTCCTTTATAAGTTACCCACTCTTGGGTATGTCCTTAGAGCAGCATGAAAACAAATACAGTATTATTTATAGGTATTTTGTGAATTAGTTTAGGAAGCTAAACAGCATTTATAACATTTTTATGGGGAAAAACAGATTATTAATTCAAATACAAATTAATTTGGGGGTCATAGTCGCTTTATAATTTTCGAATTTCTAGAATTATTGTAACTAGAAATGCTTTACATTTTTGCACATAAATAAAAACCTTGATAGATTGGCACTTCCTTGATTATCCCAAGGCAAAAATAAACAAGTCTCTTAGCAAAGAGATTTTTTTAATTTAAAAATGATTAAATGAAACCAATGATGAGAATATTCAGCAACAGAGTCATGCAAATAAATTTCTATGCCATATATGTCTAGGGAATTTATAGTAAATAAATGCATTTGATATCCTCTCTTTTTTTTTGTTTTGCTTAGTGATATGTAGAATCCACAGGATCTACTAATCATCTAAAAGGTTGCAAAGGGCATATTGAGAAAGTATTCATTGATGTACATTTGATAGATTTACATGAAATTATTGTGTCTGAATAAGTTTTTTGTCCTTTATAAGCGTAAAAAATGCAAATTTGCTTTCTTTTCCTTTTATTAAATCAGCACTTTTGAGGGCCAATTAAACAAATAGTCATGGAATTGAAAGATTTTTGATAAACTCTTTATTTCCACTTGCAACAGACATTTTCAAACTTTTTCTTATTTAATTTCTGAAAATAATTTAATCCTGAAAATCTTTCTGGAAGGCATTCTTCTCTTGACTTCCATACGATCACCTAATTCTTCTCTTTCACCTAATTTACTATTTCTTCTCATTCTGCTTATTTTGCTCTTTTATGGCATAATCTGGTTGTCTTGTGTTCCTTCTCTCAACTTGCTTCCTGAGAAATCCAATCTGTCTATGAATTTAATCAACATCCAAATGTATATGCCTGTGGCCCCACAGCTTTATCTTAACAAGACTGTTTCTCAATGTTCAAAATCACATATTCAAGCATAGTTCTCCCAGCCAAATTACAAAATTCTCCCTAATACTTCTACTTTCAATGTGACTTTTTCAACTTGGCAAATATTAATAGTGCATCTCTTCATGCAGTTGCTCAAGCAAGAGGACAAGAACATGTACATCTTTGACTTCTTTACTCTATTAATTTTCATGTGTAAACACTACTGAATCATAATTTTATACATAGCTCACAGCGTTCTCTCTTCTATATTGTCATTACCCCATTCCAGGCCTCCATATCCTCTTACCAGAATGCAGTAACTTCACAACTGGTCTTTCTGATTTCATTCTTACCATTTTCCTATCTGCTCATTGCTGCGGAAGTAGTTTCTCATAAGTATAGCTCTGTTACTTGTCTGTCTTATCAGCCTTTCCTGGCCCCAAATTGCTCTCAGTATAAGGTCAAAACATCTCAACTTTATATTCAAAACTTTAAACAAACAAGCTCTTGAATTCCCTCCAGTGCCATAGAATCAATAAGACCCATTTATTCCCCTTTGAATACATGTAGCTCTTTAATGTTCTTCTGTCTTTTTCACGTTATTGAATTACCTGGAAAATCTCCTTTCTTTTCTTTGAAAACATTTACATTTTACTGAGAAGTAGCTCCAACAACATTCTTGCCCTGGAATATGTGCTCATATCCACCAGATGCAAGAGGTCACTCCTATGTTGTTCTTCTCTGTCTCCCTATAAGACAATGCTGTCATGATATCATGATACACACATTATATTCGCTATAATTATTGACTTTCTTCTGCTTCCTCACACTAGACTGTAGACATTTAGAAGTAAAAATCTTTATTATTCATCTGTAAACACTTTTCAAGATTGAAATCTCATGTGATCTCATGGTTTTATAAGGGGCTTTTCCCCCTTTTGCTTGGCACTTCTCCTTGCTGCTGCCATGTGAAGAAGGACATGTTTGCTTTTTCTTCCACCATGATTGTAAGTTTCCTGAGACCTCCCCAGAGATGCTGAATTGTGAGCCAATTAAACCTCTTTCCTTTATAAGTTACCCAGTCTCAGGTATGTCCTTGAAAAGACCGAAAAGTATCTGACTTAAAGTAAGGTCTAGTCATGTTTGTGGATCTAGAATTTATTACAGTATGGTTGGCAAAAGATATACTTCCTTTACTACGATAATTCAACCAGGGTTCCAAATTCTTGCATTCTATTTACAAGATTAAAGAGTATGTTGTAGTATTTGGATTAAAATTCTTATATTCAATATCTTAGTTTGGCAAATCTGCCATTGTTATCATCCCTTTTCTCTGAAAAGTTTTGGCATAATTCCTTTGTTTTTGTTCTTCTTTTGGTGCTATCTGTTTTTTTTTTTTACACTAATGATGGCCCTATAGATTGGTTTTATTTCTAGCTGAAATAACAAGGGCAAGTTATCAAAAAGTCTAGTACTTTTCTTTGAATTGCGGAGTTTAGTCATTTTTACATACTCTATATAATATTACAGATAACTTTGGATATAAACTAACATTTTCTTTGATAAGTTTTGGGTAAGGGTTTATAGAAAATGTGTGGTCAGTGTTCAGTCTTGTCTACTAAGTTTGGAATTATCTGTTATCTTTGGTCATTTTACCAAAAAATAAAAATCAATCTGATTCAGGTCCCCCAATAAGGTAGGAGAAGAACCTGTTATTTCAAAGCCCTTTCTTTTCTTCAAATAATAGACTGATTTAATGACAAAACTCGGCTAACTTTTCATAAAATTTATTTCCAAACTTTCTTTTACAAAGTTATTTTCAACACATGAAGTCTTTTACTGAACATGAAAGCAGTAGAAGCACATGAAGAACTGTTAATGAAAAATAGTTTTTAATTAACCTCACTACTTTCCATTAAGTTAGGTAATATTTGTTTCTGTATAACAGGGAAATTTTGGCTGTTTTGAGTTATTATCATATAGTAATAGTAATTACTTCGTGTGGTATTACAAGCTACCCAAAAAGTAAAAACAAAAAGGAAATCTTAAATTGTTTGAGTAATTGATGTAATATTAAAATGAATGTATATCTTCCCATGGTAGTGATTTTTATGAATAATATTCATTAACATGTTTCTTTTAAAATGTGGCCTCATTTTCTGGAGCTATTTTTTATGTATAATAAACATTTCACTCTAAGCATTTGGAAACAACTTGTTGCAGAAATGGGCTAAGTTTTGTTTGCTTGTTTGTTTTTGTTTCGTGTGTGTGTGTGTGTGTGTGTGTGTTTTCTGTGAACGTGGGTAGACTACATATCCCATTTTCTTTAACAGTAGTCAGGTAACTGTGTTCTGCCACAGATGACAAGTGTGGATCTCTGGCACAATGATCTGTTCTTATCCCTCCTATGTTCTATAGAAGAACCAAGGGTGGACTTTAACCCCAACAGGGAAGTTCCATGATTTTCAAACAATAAGGTCTCATCATATTCAAACTCCTAGAGTGATTCCTACAAAACAGCCATCTTAGAGAGTTTCCCAGAAGTAAGATAGTATTTTGTTAATTCACTGACAATACAGGAGTTTTTGCTGTATTACTTAACATATTTTGACTAGTACAGAAGCAGAATACTAATGTGACCCCCAAAGAAACAGAAACATATACTAAACCATGTGATGAAACTCATCTAAAATGACTTAGATGTCAGACCATGTGTCCACTGAAGTGCTAAGGGCAGAGGATAGAAACCAGAATGTTGGAATGTGTGTTGGTTGGTATGATGTGTGTGTTACACAGTAAAATTACATATGATTTGAAACAAGAAATGGCCAGTTGGAAAACATAAATGAAAGTGAGTAGAAAATGACCAGAAATATAGGGCCTTGAGAGATCGCAAAAAAATATTGTTTATGGACTCCAAGCAGTAAAACATAAGACTGAAAATGATTTTGAATTACAAAATGATTTTGAGTTACAAAATGCTGTTAAGATTCAGCTTTGGATCAAAGATCAGATTAAGGATGTGGTTTTTCCACTCAAGACTATCTTAGATAACCTCCAGATAACACCTAGATATATCACATAACCTCAAGGTATATCCTTTAAGCACAAAAAAATGTAGTGAGATGAGTGCTAATAAGCAAAGCAATCAATCGATCTTGAAAATGCATTCTAAGGGAAAAAAGTAAAACCTTCAGGTATGATGACTATGACATAAAACTGTTTCAAAACAGCTAATTTCAGTATATACTAAGATTTTGAGTTAAGTGTCCTGCCCCAAAAGCACAAGGCCATTATTTAAAAAGCCTTTGTTTACCTGAAAAGCAATCTTGGGGGCAGTGAATTTGTTCCAGCAGGAGATGCTGTGCCAACACAATGCAATGCCTTTGGAAAGTTATTTCACAGGGTTTGCTTCTGAAGGAGCCAAATAGAATGGTACCCAAGGGCGAAGTCACAGGTCATGGAGAACAATGAACAGAGGAGTTCCTAGCACAGAGCAACATCAGTTTCTGGTCCTGAAGTGATAATTTATATTGACGAATAAAAATTGTAGATATCCATAGGGTACAATGTGATGTTTTGATATAAGTATGCATTTTGTGTGATCAAATCAGGATGATTAGCATATTCATCACCTTAAAGACTTCTTTGCGGTAAGAATAGATCTGACATTCTACTGCATAGTTAAGTGACTGTAGTTAATAATAATGTATTATATATTTTAATACTATGTCAGTTTTTAATCAAATATAAGATTTTCACATTCCATGCCCAGCAGGATTTCAGAATTGCTATGGATGAATATACACCTGTATATTTCCCAGTCTTTCCCTTGTCAAACTGGAGTTCGAAATCATTACATGTTGTCTGCATGAATGAGAGTATGAAAGATAATTTGCCTTTTTAGTCCGCATAATGGCAAACCCTAAGAAGCAATATGTGACTAATCCCTACAAGACATTAGACTTTGAAATGGTTAAATGGTTGCAAAAGTTGATGAAGACATTTTTGTTCCATTACCAACCACTATCTCTTGATGGCTTGTAAGTTTCCATCACTTGTTCACTTTGTTCCTATGCTATACAGGCAAAACACTCAGAAGTTATATGTCCCAGCCTCCCTTGCCAGGGAGAACTGGGTTAGATTCCACAAATAATGAGACACTTTCATGAGAAAGGGACATGTGTAAGGAGAGAGCGGACATGAGTTTTGAGCAGCTTTTGAGTCAGCACACACAAATCACTGGTGTTACAGGCAATTGCAATCATGTAAAAGTCTCTCCAAAACGCAGAAGAATTCTGATTTTGCCACAGTGCACAGCAGTTTTCCAGGATATTTGCTTTTGTAGATTTTTCCTTGTTTTTAAGCATGTAATTCCTTGTATCAAACCCCTTCCTTTTATAAATTTTTTAAGCATATAAATCCTTGTGTCAAACCCGTTCCTTTTATAAATTCTGGAGAGGTTTTTATTTCTTGATCATCACTGATTAGTATATATCCCAAACAAAGGGTGTCTATGATAAGTGCGCAAGAAGAGAGAAGTAGATATTCTATGTCAAGAAAAGTGAAATGTGGCAAAATTTGGCTAACTGCTCACCAAATCATTTTACTTTTGTTTTTAGGCACAAAGCTAATCTACATTTCCCAACCCCCCTTGTAAGTAATACAATTATGTGACCACCTTTTGGCTAAGGTGGTATACCGGCCATACACAGAAGATTCCCTGGACGACTACAAGATACAGGAGAATGGCAGAGCCAATGGGTGAAACAAAACTAAGCCTTTAAGTCACTGCTTGAAGGAGAGCCACCCAACCAGAAAGGTCTGTGTTGAGCTCTTTACATGTAAAAATAAATTTTATTGTTGTACTCCAATTACTTTCTTCTTGATGTTACAAAATTTAGTCCACCGTGTGTAATACACAGCTATTTAATATGAATTTTGTGCCAGAGTTGAAATATAAAATATGCATTATTTCCATTGTTTCTATGAATGATATACCCATTAATTGTGCACACGCTCACAGACAAATGTTCAATGATTTCTTAGCACAGCATTGCCAGAGAGTTGAAAGCGAAGGAGGAGGAATAGGGAAGTAGCAACGGCTTGAAAACACTGGGCTCTTTCCTGAACCAGCCTTGACTGAATAATGAACAGATTCAGAGTCAGACGTTGCTACAAACATTAGATTACTATATCTTAGACCAATTGTACTTTCTGCATTCTGAGATTCAGGCTCTTTCCTCTTAATTTTTGCTGTTCAAAATCATGCTGCCTTCCTGATTTTCTCATATCCATGGAGCAATGGCACAATGGAAAGAGCAAGACATTTGAACACCAGTGCATATGTCAGCAAATCCTTGATATTAAGGATTTCTACCTTCCTTTTCTGCTATGCAAAATACAGCTGGTAGTGCACACTTTCAGTGTGTGATAAAGGTTTGAGTTAAAATGAATTAATGTGTGCCTAAAATAAATGGATCACATTAGAAACTCAGGGAATAATAGTTTGTTCTATTTTCATTACTGACTTGCTTCCATTGCTTTTCATTTGAATATCATGCAGGTTAGAACTTAGATATCTATTGCCTTATATTAATGATCATTTTACCAATGCCAGTTTCATGTACTAGATATAGAGTCTTAGATATGTAATGTAAGGACATGCTCTTTGAATATAAAATAATAAGTCCTGCCTTGAAAATTAAAGATAAATTGTTAATAGAAAACTAACAAACATACCTGTTCTTAATTTTATTATTAATTAAAAATTTTGAGAGGATAGGCAATGTCTAACTATTTTCATCATTATAATGCCCAGAACATTGTTGGACTTCAGAGTAAAGAATTTAATGAATGATTGAGTGGATGTAAACTGACTGATTCTGAACCAAACTACTTTGCTAAGATTTTTGCTTATTTTTATATTCCTGTGTTTCCATATTTTGACATTCGTCTTACTTGAAGTCATGCTTTCCAAACTATGAAGAGTTTAGTTAATTCCTAACCCAGCGTTTTATAAAATATGCTGCATATGACAGTTTTTTAATATGTTCTATGAAAAAAATAAAAAGTAATCTGTGTCCAGTTAAGTTTACTGTACACTCTCTAGGGTATTTTACTCTTAGAGACTGATGGTGTACCTGAAGATATGAAGGGCTCCATCAACTTGAGCAATAAAGAGACATTTTTACCTTTTCTTGTCTCAGTGTTTCTCTAATGCTTCTGCCAAATGAAATGTCCCCACCCTCACCAGCTACCCCAGTCTTCATCACGAGGTACTTATTAGCAACTTTTCAGAGCTAATATAATATTGAAATACAACCCCAAATCTCCATATTAAGCCTAGAAGAGTCTACCCTATGAGAAGTTACCTTTCCTCACTAATGTCACAATTCTCTTAAAGACCTGGTGATTTCCTAGGCTGCCTGCCTATGCTCAGTATGTGTGTGCACCTGTGTGTAATTGTCTGGCAGTACAGAGTAGCTAACCGTACATCTTTGGGCTTTTTCTTCTCATACCTAGGATGGCGCTGGGGAAGACAAAGGCTATCAGAGCCCTCTGTGCTAAGAACAGCTGATAAAATAACTGCCTATCTACTTACCAACCAGTGTAATTGCTCAACATTTTATTTCTGTCTCAAAGTCTTGGCCCACTGGTGTTACAGATGGGCATCTCACTAGATGCTTGTGTTGTCTTCCTGTTTGTGTCTTCTTATAGAACTGTTCTGTGTGATCTCGTATAGAACTAATCTTCCTCTATCTACTTGGCTAGCCCACTGCCCTGGGTTCTTAGACTCAATCCTGGTTAGGCTTCCCACATCCTGAATTCCGGTTTACATTACACATCTTGCTCAATAAAAGCAGTCCTTACCTACTCCTTCAATTTTGCCTTTATTTAGTTTTTTTTTTTCCTCCTCTCATATATCTCTAATACCTTTATTTTACAATAATTTTCAGAGGAAGAGTTTTCACTTTTATGTTGTCAAATCTGTCAGGTTTCCTTCATTAATTCTAACTTTGGTTTGATTAGTAAAGTCTTCCCTTCTCTACCCCAATATTATTAAATTTTCTCCTGCAACTGCTTTTAGTTTATTTAAAGCCAAATATGTACCCCACTTTAAAAAATGTAGGAGCAAGTTAACTGAAGCTGTCATTTTGTATTGTGTGTTTTTATAAGCCTGAAGTTAATCACACTCATGATATTGCCTTATGATTTTCTTGATTGTATCTAACCTTTTCCATATAATGTCTCTAAAATGTTCAAATCTTTTTTCTTTTTTGCTCATTTACTGTGATTTTTTTTTTCCAGCCAGGCTTCTGCTCTTGAAATGTCATGTCTAGAAATCTTTATTCAAGTCATATAGCCTAGTCTGACTTTCTGAAGAACTGTCATTCCATACCTCCTTAAGACTATTATCCCTAGTCATTTGTTTTCTGCAACTAAAGTTTACTGATAGCACATTTTCTAAACTATTTCCACAGCATGAGCAAGCTACTTGGGCTAACTGCTGTATCAAAAATATATAAATATAAAAATAGATAGACATTCATATAATTAAGATTTTGATTTTTAACAATTTATCATATAACAGTTGGGGATAAAAATAATGAAAACCAGTTAATTAACTAGTACAGATACTTCCAGTGTTGGAGAAGCTACCATGGCGATTGCAGCTCTTCTATTTATAGAGTAGAATTTCACCCATAGGCATAACTCTATCTCTGTATATTTATCTGTCTATCATCTACTGTAAATACCAACATTATAGCTTATCAAGGGCCCCATTCAGCTGGAGGTCAGTTTAGTTTCCATTTAATGAAGAAAAATACATAGCTGCTTTCTCTAGTCCTATAAGTGAAAAATTTGAAATACAACTGCAACCCTGTGGCAGAATGTAAACTATCCTTAATAAGTTCATGTAGAATATGTTTTAGGAACATGAGCCCCCCAGTTGAGATCTATTTACTTAATTCACCTTTATTAATTCTGACCTGTAGTCAAGTATTCCTGGCGTAAATTCTGCTATAGGCCTAGTCTACCTGGTTTATTGCTTATGGCCCTAGTTAATTACTGGGTTTGTAGCTCTCTTTAATTATCAGTACTGTTTCCCACCTCACTGTTCTGAGGCGCTGGACTTTTATGAATATCAAGCAATCACTGGCTGGATGTTGTAGCAAATACATTTTGGAATGACTCTCTTTTTCTCCCTTAACGCTGTATAGTTCCTGCCATTTATTCATCAGTTACTGTTTATTGAGTCCTGACTGAGTTTCTTTGGCTTACCGTTGTGCCCAATTCTGAGTTTTGTATAAGCCTTTGATTATACTCTAGAAAGATACTTCGTAAGAAGTAGTTTAAATGGGTTGCTTATTTTCTCTCCCTCTCTTTCCTCATCCTCAGGCATTTAGGAATTCTTCCCATTTTCTCCACCGTATCACTGAAGGCTTAGCATACATTGCATTGTGCAATGATCAGCATATAAAAAAAAGAGTTCTTATTTTAAATTACTTTTACTTTGAGATCCACATATTTCCATTTTTCAATGATTTATAGTAAGTAAAATATATTAAATATGGTTTTGCACCCATTCATTTATTCAACATAAACTTATTGATCACCTACTGTATGCTGGCCCTAATGATTCAACAATAAAACAAGACAAAAACTTTAATAGTCAACTGTATGTTTTCTGGTATTGTGAAAAAATAGTTCACATACACATGTCTAAATTTTATTAGATGCTAGTATATTTTCAATTTCTGGATAAAGTTTACAGGCCAATTACACAATGCCAAAGATTGTTTCCCATTTACTCAGGTCACTGAAAACCATTGATCACTTTGTGCTCAAAGCAGCAGCTATCAGTACTCTTGGGTATGTAAGAAACTAAAACAAACTATGTAATTCCCAAACTCTATCTATGTTGCCCTTTGCCAGTGCCAAAGTGAAAGGGGATTGATGGCAGTTTTGTCAACCATCTTCACTCAGAGAGTTGGCAGCCCTCATGACAAAAGACATTTCAAGTCCTTCTTTTTACTTTTGCCTAATGAAATCCTCCCTTACCAAATTAATTGCCCCAGCCACTTCTATTTCTATGTCTACAAAACTGCACCCTGTTCAGGTTACAGTTTAAAACTCACAACATGTTTGATCCGTCTTAAAGCCTTTATGCTGTAGCTAACATTAAACTTGGCCCATTTAATATTTTACAGTCCATACTTCTTATATCTCCCATACTTGCACTATGGTTATAATTCTAATAGCAATTAGATTGTAAATTTCACAAAGACGAAAATAAATAGGATGGGAAACAAATTGTAATACTGCCTATACTTTGAGTAAATATATCTTTATTTTACACACCTGTTTGTTATTTGCAAAATATGTTCTCATATACTTGTAAAACAGCTACATGTAAACATTATATCAATTATCACCTTAAGTTAATGTTATGGAATATGGCCTAGAGGCGTTTTATACTTTCCTAATTTTTCACAAATGTTTAAAAATTTAAAAATTAGCCAAAAAAATTGCATCAAGACATTTAAATAACAAAAAGCATTATGTAATATGCATCAAATGCGATAGAGGTAATATGAGTACTCCAAAAGTGTGTTCAAATACTCATTAGAGATGTTTAAGCACCTCAGTTCACCGAGCTTCTTGCTCAACTCACATGCAAATATAACACCTTATGCATTTTTTTTTTTTTTTTTTGAGACGGAGTCTTGCTCTGTCGCCCAGGCTGGAGCGCAGTGGCGCGATTTCTGCTCACTGCAAGCTCCGCCTCCCAGGTTCATGCCATTCTCCTGCCTCAGCCTCACGAGTAGCTGGGAGTACAGGCGCCCGCCACCACTCTCGGCTAATTTTTTTTTTTTTTTTTTTTGTATTTTTAGTAGAATCGGGGTTTCACCGTGTTAGGCAGGATGGTGTAGATCTTCTGACCTCGTGATCCTCCCACCTCGGCCTCCCAAAGTGCTGGGATTGCAGGTGTGAGCCACCGCACCCGGCCCACTTTACGCATTTTTATGTGATTCGAACTTCTCTTTTCCTTTGTTCACTGATTAAACAAATATGGAGAACAACAGCATTTCAGAAATCATGCCAAAAATAGGAAGTAGGATAGTGTTTATCTCCATAATGATATTGTTGATGGAGAAAAGCATATATTATTATTCTCACAGACAGATGAAAGGTGACTGACTTTTTTGTTATAGACGATGAGAACCTTAAATCAAATTACTAAAACACCAGTTGGATGTAAGCACTTTCAGAGGTAAAGAGTGTTGGAGCGGTATATTGTTTTAGATATTGGGGCTTGGGCTAGGTCCTCTTGAGGACTCGATATTTGAGTAGGGAATTGAATTATGGGAACAGTTCATTTGGATATATAGAAGAAGAATTATTCAGGTCTAGGGGAGAAAAATATAAAGACTCTGAGATGGGGATGAGTTTGGTGTATTTTAGGAAAATCAGAAAAAACTAGCATAGCTTGACTACTATAAGAAAGAAAGAAATTGTGATGGAAGATGAGTTCAAAGAGAAGGGCAGTAGCATTCATAAAACAAACGTTTATTCATTGTCATTCATCTATCAGGCATTGTCTGTGTGTGGGAAAAAACAGACTTAGTCTCTTTTCTCAAAGAGTTTATTACAAAATAAGTAAATACGCAAAAAAAAAATTCTTTTCTTAGCGGGCTTTGTCAGTGTTTTCTCTGCACCTTACTTTGTAACACCTTTTACACTATTTTTCTCAATTACTGTCATTCTGGGTAGTATTTTATCTCCATAATGATATTGTTGATGGAGTAAAGCATATATTATTCTCACAGACGGATGAACAGAAATAGATTGATTACTAAATCTGATTAGGCCATAATTAGTAGTGTGATGGAAACAGAAATTAAATCCAAGCCCCTGACTTTATGGACAAGCTGAGAGATTTTCTTTGGTGAAATATCATTGCCAAACACAAACTTATCCGGGTGATCATATTGTAGGCTATGAATTTTTCTGGAACGAAGGTGGTTTCACTGAACATCACACTCGGTGTGCAGGCAGAAAGGTAAACTAGGTTGATCTACATTTTTAAAAAATTTTTCCTATGGCCACTATACTCATGCTCCCCTTATTCTAAATGGGACTTCACTATAAATGCAGAATTATAAATCTTCAAGCCCAATATTTGCAGAAAAAGTATCACACGGATTCAAGCACAACTTAAGGACTTTCACTTGTTTAATTTGGTTTTTGTTTTGTGGGGGTTTGATTTTAGTTTGTGGTTTTGTTTTGTTTTGTTTTTAAGGGGTTGGGGGGCATTAAATAGGGAAGGTATATTAAAAGCCAACATGCATAGTTTGATGAATTATTGAAGTCACTAGGGAGATTTACTCTGAATGTGTTTGTTTGTTTAAACATAGGCACACATACTTAAATACATGAATTTGAAATATACAGATGTTTAGTATGCTAGTAATAATCTGAAAAAATTATTTAGTAATCTGAAATATATATACTAATATTTTTATCATTTGTGAATGAGCTACATATGTGGGTGTAAATAATGCTCACTACTTGGAACGCTGAACTTTTCTTAGCAGTGTTTTTGGAGTCACAGTATGTGCTCTCTGGGCAGATGGGAAGCAAAAGTTTATTGGCTAGGGAAGTCTGTTTGCAAACTGCAAAAATAAAAGGAAGGGATGATGTGGTACAAAAGATGTTTCACTAAATCAGCGAAATTTTCAGTTTAGATAGCTCATCTATCCTTCAAAACAGTCTTCGAAAATTGATAAGGCTAAGAAAGGTGACTGACTTTTTTGTTACAGACGATGAGAACCTTAAATCAAGAGGGTGTCATTAAGAGTTGTCTAACCCTAAATCATTCCAGATTTATGAAATTCTTGTTTACTTTCAGGAACTGGTAGAGAAAATTTGCCCTAAATCTTTCAATAGACACATCTTAAAGAACTCGTATGATTCTACACTAATGAATGGCTGCGTATTCACACACAGGGGTGGAGACAAGCTGGATCCTTGGAAATAGGCCTGGAGAGAATGATTTGTTTGGGCAAAACATGATGCACTTTGGGGATTTTTAGTTTTCACTTTTGTCTTTGTTTTATGTGTATTTTTTCTAAGATTGGTAGGTACTTGTCTAATACTAAGTGAAACACAGTGAAAATATGCCTTAAAGAAAAGTCCTTGTGAAAAAGTATGTACATAGTATTTCTTGGATGATGAAATAGAGCCTTATATTGAATAATGAAGTAAATTAATAACATAATTTCTGTTCCTAACCAAATACTAATTTTACTGAAACATGAAACCTCTAGGATTTCATATGTATGAAATTCTATATTATATATATATAATTAAACTATAGGAGATGATTCAAACTAAAACAAAACTATATCTGGACATATTATAACGTCACTGAAAAAGAATAAACCTGAAACCAGGTTGTTTTCTCAAGTACATTGTTATCACATTTCCAATACCTAAAATTACCCTCATCATGTTTTTTCATTGTTTCTTATAATCAACATGATAATGACACATCTTTGACCTAAGCCCAGAAGAAGAGTTGGAATGTTATGGAATAATTTCACTTTCTTAGAAGAATGTAGTGAAAAAAGTTTCAGCTTGGAGTTCCTTGTACACCCCTAATTCTGTAAGATGTTGCCAAAGTGAATAACAACTACAATTATAGTCAAAATAACACAATGTATTAGTTGGAATTTTTTAAAGGGTCGAAAAAGAGCTGGGAATATCCAATTTTTAATAATGTATTTTGGACCGGCTAAAACAGAAATTTATCTATTCACTTCCCTGGGGGGTCAATCCTGTAGAAATTATCTGTGGCCTTCTGTATATTTCAGGGCATACAAGGTTGACAGATCTTGTCTCTGCTGCAGAATAAGCTATTCAGCTGCAAATTTGGGTAGCCTGAAGAATACATTTTGCCTCATTAAATATGTCTGGATCAGCTTGTTCCACTGGAATAGAACAGAAAGAAAATATAGCTGTGCCGTGGTTGGGGGCGAGGGAGGGGGAAGAAAATGGAGATGGATTAACAAATGACTCAAAGCAGATCTTTTGTTTTGTTTTGTTTTTTCTTAATCAGATTGAACGATTTAGTATACTTTTGCCAAATAATATCTCTTTCTTCTTCCTTTTTTTGAAAGGAGATGGACAAGGACGTAATGACTAAGGATAATAACTTGCTCAAAAAGACACTGCAATGTTTTGAGTCTAATGATGCCTCTGCTTCCATTTGAAACGATGGAAATTCCATACAGCTTCTGTTACCTGGAACGATCAAGCCACAGGGCAAAGCAGAGTGCTAATACTCTTCATTGTCAAGATAAATGTGGGAAAACAACATTTATTTTGTACCAAATCTTGTAGCTGAAAATAAAGTACAATTCTAGATCTCTGCCTAAGGAAAATTGTAATTAAAAAGACTAAGTGTATTTTCTTAGTGATTCAGCATATCAGGAATACTTTCTAATGATCATTTTGAACATTGGTTATCACTTAGAATAGTGCAGCATTAGAAATGATATGAAGTTGGAGTGTTTGCATTTTGAATGAAAGATGTAACTTACATATTTGAATTTTTTTTTCAGTAATTGACATGTGCTTGGTCCCATAAATTTTTCTTCTATTGTCAAATAAATGGCTGTAAAACTATTGTGATTACTTAAGTCTTGGGGAGTCATCTAGTGCAGAGTTGTTCACCTATGATGACCTATAAGTTGAATTCCATACTTCCAATATATCTAAGAAACAGCCAAACTAACCAAGAAGAAGTGCTTTATCCTCACATATTCTCCTTAATTTATTAACACTAGTTATTGTTGGTCTACTATACTTACAGGACACAGATAGGCTTACTGAACACTATGCTCAAGCTTATTATCTATTATATGTCAGTCATAATGTATTATTCCATTTAATGCTCACAGCATTGCAATGTTAACATTATTTGTAATATTTGTTTGTAGCAAAACAATTACAGAAAACCAGGCATATCCAATTCCTAAGATGCTTTTTACCACATTATCTTTATAAAAATAAATATATATATAAAAGATATATAATGAAATAAGGAAGATGAGAAAGGAAGGAAAAAGAAAAGGAGTAACAGGTGAGAAGAGAAAAGAAAGAAAAAGGAAATAACACTATAGGGTACATAATATGTGGTAACTATTGTTTTCATGTGAACTTTTTTTCTGGAAATTCTTTGGATATTTATAAATTTTTAATTCTGATTCGTGAAAAAATAATAAAATGAGAAATTGGGAGAAAGTATTACAGTTTTTAAAAATTTAATAATATATAATATATAAATTAAAATATTTTCACAGTAATTAAAGCTAAACTACCAACTTAGAGATGTTACTGGTTCAAGGAATGTGTTGATCTCATGTCTGAAGCAAGAACAGAAAATATGCATTCCCTTATACAAGCAATGATTCCACCATCAGCCCTGACACCTGCACCAGATACATTGAAGGCACTGCAGATTTTGCTTTCTCCATCACCCTCTTTACCCTGTATTCAGTCATTCATTAAGTTTTCAATATTTGCTACCTCAAATAAGATATTTTTTCTTTCTCTTTTTCCCATTGAAATGATAGTGTCAGATTCTCTCACCATGAAGAGCAATAAACTCTGACTATTCAATACCTGCCTTCTGAACTCCAAAGTAATTTTGAAATACTAGAAATCTAATTAATTATATCAATTTTTCTCTTTAAAATGTGAATAATCATTAAGTCTCTGTGATAGATTGTATAACTACTCGTAAAACATGTTATTTACCTTGCCATGGTGCCCTTTCCTTCAGGAAATCAGTAATGACCACATGACATGGTTTGGCCAATTAAATGTGAGCAAAAGAGTCATGTGCCATTTCTAGATAAGAGTATTAAGAAACACTGCCACCATGATAATTAACACTGAGCCAGATAGATGTTGTTTCACAAGCCTGAGTAATGAACCAGGGTAGCAAATGGCTCTATTGGATGTATTTTGCAATAAGAAAAGTAACACTTGACTTGTGATTATAGGCACTGAAAATAGAGTGTTTATTTAATTTTATTTTTCCATAAGTTATTGGGGTGCAGGTGGTATTTGCCTACAGGAGTAAGTTCTTTAGTGGTGATTTGTGAGATCTTGTTGGATCCATCACCCGAGCAGTATATACTTATATACTGCACCATATATGTCATCTTTTATTCCTTGCTCCCCTCCCACTCTTCCCCTCAAGTCCCCAAAATCCATTGTATCATTCTTATGCCTTTGTGTCCTCACAGATGAGCTCCCACATATCAGTGAGAACATACGATGTTTGGTTTTCCATTCCTGAGTTACTTCACTGTGATACACACACACACACACACACACACACACACACACACACACACACACACATATATATATAATGGAATACTACTCAGTCATAAAAAGGAATGAATTAGCAGCATTTGCAATGAGCTGGATGAGATTGGTGTGTTGTTTTTTGTGGCAGTATAACCTAACCTTCCACATCTGCTAGTCTACTACACTGCCCATCACTCATGAAAAGATCTTTAAAACACCTAGAGTTTGACATGCTGGATGCTTTATCATATAATTCCTGCCAACACTTCCAGTTTCATTTCCATCCTTCTTTCCTATGTCCTTCTACTCTCAATATCATTTCAAATCCACAATGCTTCTCTGCCTTCCATGCCTTTAAACATGTTTTGGCACCTTTCTCTAATACTCATTACACTTCACATTTCATCTCCTCGGTGAAATCTTCCCTGAAGCATGTAATCCAGAATTTACTAACCTTGTGTTCCCAAAGTGGTCCACACATGTCCCAAATACTGTATTAAGTGGATAGTGTTATAATATGTTTCACATATTTATATCCTTGACTAGATAGAGCAACCTGTTGGGGACAAAAAACTTACTTAATTCACTTTTGCATAAACAGTGCCTAGCACGGTGTGGTGATTGTGTAGCTATTCAAGAAAGCATTATTGAACATGTAAATAATCAATAAACAATGGATTTTGAGATTAAGTTCTGATTTTTATTAATAAGGAACATTAAAATATGATAATGCTTTAGTAGCTATGGATATTGACTATAGAAAACATGATCAGATTTTGAATCATCTATTATGCTTTAAAAAATACACATACTAAGTCTGCCACTTTCCTTTAAAAACATTCACAGCAGATGAAGGGAGCTGGCATGTCATCATTTTAACTTTATTCAGCAATGGCCATTCATCCACAGTTGCAAAACTCTTTTCAATATTTAGGAATTTTATCACTGAACAGGAGGAGTCTTTATAACTATTTTTCTTTACTATACTGTCACAAAATCTGTGCAGTCCATGACAGCCCTATAGTTAATGAACTGGAATCCCCTTTTCAGTGTTTGAGCATTCTTTCTTTTCCACCCTCCCTGAATAATTTTCTTCCTTTTGTTACAGAACAAGTCTGTACGGTAGTCTGCACTTAATCTCCATATCTTATCTTCCCAATTCATCTTGTTGGATAGAATTCAACATCCTATAATTTTACGCTCCATTGAACTAGAATAATTTCTACATTTAGATTATTCAGAGCCATTAAGAGAACTTTGTTTTCCACCAGCATTTAATTCTACTATAATCCACTGTCAAATGCATTAAATAACAGCATCACAGACCTTTCAGGGGCAAAGACAAACTGGCAAGGAATAGAAAGTGTTTAGAAATACCTTTGTGAACCACTATAATAATCATGTCACTATTATGGGGCCATCATATGTATATTCTATTTTATGTGAAATCAAAATCAGTTGCTCAAATAACAGTCTTTGCTAAAGTACACAATGCTAGTTGAAGCTCCTTCTGAAAGACAGGCTACACAGAGCTGCTCAAGCTTCATGGCAGATATTTTCTATTTGATAAATGACCATCACAAATTTCGATGATTCAGAGGGCAATGAATAGCTACATCCTTCTTATAACTTAATTGGGATGTGAAGTAAACAACCTCCAAAGAGGGCTACGATCAGTAGTTTTCCTCCCTGTGGGTGCATGTCATTTCCCTGTGAAAACATGAACTTTACTTCTGTCTTCCAGACTTTCAGAGAACTGGCAATGTTCTCTCTCTTTTTGTTTAGAATACTTCTTGGCATCCAGATGCTATGCTGTGAGGCCCAAACAGCCACATAGACAAGCCCACAAGGCCTCAGGCCCAGCAGCCCAGCAGAGCTTCCAGCCAGCAGCCAACTCTGACCATGCACGAGACCATTATACACCTTCCATTAATATCAGAGCCACAGTCAACATCATCTGATAGAGGACTGTTTGGTCAACCACCCAGTTACGAGAAATAAGAAGCGTTTTTATTTTATGCCACTAAGCTTTGAGATAGTTTGTTGTGCAGCAGAAAGTAACTGGAACAGAATTCTCTTATGCACTACATTTAGAATTAAACAGCTAGCTATTCTACAGAGAAATTAACGTAGCTTTAAAGAGAGTGCACCTGAAACAAGACTTCCTGGTTCAAATGCCAGTTCCATCACTAACCAGGTTCATGACTCTTGCTAAGCTACTTAGGTTCCATGAATCACACTTTTTTTTTCCATTTAAAACATAAGAAATATAGTTAACAGCCATTTCTTTTAGAGTGGTCGCCAGGGTTATATGTGGGTAAAACAAGCAAGCATAATGCTTAGAATAGTGTGTTGCACATAGTAAATGTTTATACTAGATATCATCAGCTTCTGGATGAAGATCTTGATCATTTAGCTGCCATTCAAGGTCCTTTGTAATCTGCTCCTTTTATTCTTTTGGTTTTTATCTTCCACCATTCTTCCACCAAACTAATCTATGTTCTAACCAATCAGAAAAAAAGTTGCATTTCTGCTTCTTTAACATGACACTTTTTCCCTCTCTGTTCTCTTTTCCACATTCTACTCGTCCTTCAATCACTAGACGATTTCCTCTCTACTAACAGTTTCCCGATAATCCTACAAACCATGTATATTTTTTATCAAGTATTTAATGAGCAGCTTCTGTGTGTCTGGGTTTGCAGACAGAATAGTATAGACGGTCAGATTCACTGTTCTGTTAAGGCATATAATCTAGTTTTTTGTTTTGTTTGTTTGTTTGTTTTGAGATGGAGTCTCGCTCTGACCCCCAGGCTGGAGTGCAGTGGTGCCATCTCTGCTCACTTCAAGCTCTGCCTCCTGGATTCACGCCATTCTCCTGCCTCAGCCTCCTGAGTAGCTGGGACTACAGGTGCCCGCCACCATGTCCAGCTAATTTTTTGTCTTTTTAGTAGAGACCGGGTTTCACCGTGTTAGCCAGGATGGTCTCGATCTCCCGACCTTGTGATCCGCCTGCCTTGGCCTCCCAAAGTGCTGGGATTACAGGCGTGAGCCACGGTGCTCTGTCGACAATAGTTATTTTTTAAGCAACCTGGTCTACATTGGTCTTCCAAGTCACTACTTTTAATCATGACTCATTTTTAGAGATTTTGCCCCTTATTCTTTTTTCTGCATAATAAAGTAATTTATTGAATTCTGAAGATATTTAGCAAACATGTACTTATAACAAATTACAGCATATTTATAATAAGTAATTACAATGTACTTCCACATACTTTATCTCAGGTTGTAATAAAAATCCCATTAACTTCAATACTATTTGCTCCATTTTGTAGACACAAACTGAGACAAGTAACTCAGATACGTTAAGCCTTATGTTACCAAGCTAGTGCCTAAGTAGAAATCAAATCAGGTTTCCTGTGTCTGAAGCCAATGATCTCTCTAATTCAGTTACTTATGTCTGTGAGCCCATGTGTTACAAATCCTAAGGGAGAATTGTAAATAATTATAACACAAATCCCTAGTCTTAAAGAGGGAGAGCTATTGTGATCAAGGTTAGAGGAAGTAGAAAGAATGAGAGTAGGAGCATGAGCCAGGTTTATAGAATATGAACTGTGTAAATTACTTTTCCCCCACTTTAAAAAAAAGCAAGCATAATTCTATGACATTTATATTTGTGAGAAACAAAAATGTTAGGCAAAATAGGAAACCCTGCTCATTCTTTTATCCTTAATACATATGTATTATTACACAGAATAGTTATTTGTGTATACACAAAACACTCAGGGTAAACTTCACATTTATTAAAAATAGGTTTTCCAGCATATTGGAGTAAATCTTTCCCTCCTTGGGGGATCATCCTGAAAATACTCTTAATACCAATGAATGATTGATTATATAAATTCATATTGTGGTGGTTAAGAGTTCAGCCTTTAGAGTCACAAGGCTAGACAAGATTATTGGCAAATGCTCCATTACTTTAAGGCTTTCATTTATGCCTTCATAGTTCTGAAAATGACCATGAATTCATTCTGCAAAAAGCAAAGAAAAACAGGTATTTATAATAACTTCACAAGGAGGAAATAAAACCAAGTAACATGGATATATACTTCCAGAAGAAAAGTACATAAAGAAGAACAGAGTATTGCATGTGTGTATGAGAGAAAAGAGGGAGAAAGAGAGGGGAGATGGAGAAGAAAAAAAGAAGTCTCTAGTAAAGCAAATCTAGGCCAAAGTAGTCTTAATGTATCTTTACTAGACATTCAAGTAGCCCCCATGGAACAAGGGAATCCATAGGGCACTAGTTTCTCATTCCAGGACACCACCCACTTCTGTCTTAGAGGCTCTGACCCACTATCACTTTTGTCTTGGTTATTTCCAGGAGAACTATTACCATGAAGTCCAGGTATCCAAGAGAGACACCAAGGCTTGCAAGCCTTTGTACAGTCACAGCAGTTTCTTTTTTTGTTTTGTTTTGTTTTGTTTTATTGAAGAAAAAGTCTGAAGTTAGAGTGTTCTATTCAGCCGGAGAGACCTAGGGAATTCTTGGCACAGTAAAATTTTATTCTGCTAATGAGGCAGGGATTTTCTGACAACCAAAGTATTTATTAAGCCAAGGAGGTTAGAGTTCTCCTCATACTTAGATCAGCACATTTATCTTTAGAGAAGAATAATAACTAGTCAGTAATGGCAAATAGATTGCTTGTAAATTTCCAATTCTGGTAGTGTCATTTACAGATGGATTACCTAAGGATTATTACTGTGGTCCATAGCAAAATTTTTCTGAATTCCTTGAAGATTTTCAGACTCTTACCTAAAAACTGATGCAATGCACTTTATATTTGAGATTTCAATTTTTTTCTTTTAAAAGTGTGTTAAGTTTATCTCTTCCTTAACTTTCAAATAAAGAGGTATTTAAATATCACATCTAAAGGAGGCAGCTAGGGAATACAGAGTTGGGCAAAATATAAAGATTGTTTTTAGTTGAAAAATCTAATGATTATAGGAAAGTATCAGAGAAAGTGGGAAAATTTTTAATGGGGGCAAGGAGGAGGTGGAATTGAGAAGTAAGGTCTTCCCAATGCCAACTAAGCTTTGGAATCAAAATCCATAGAGAATTCAGAGATGGAGAGAGACAATTGATATGAGGAGACAGTCTCTCTATATAGAACGTGTACGCCATATTGGGTCCTTACTCTGCATAGCAAAAAGGGCACATACACACAGGTCAAGAAATGAAGTAAAGCAGCTCATATTCCCCTCATACCAAGTGCATTGCAGCTCAGTTTCCTAATACCAGAATAATCAAGGTTGCTAACCCTCTTCCCCCTTCTTCTCCACCCTCTTCTTTTATTTGTCATGATCCCCAAGACTGAGGAATGTGCCTATGACAAAACCACAAGCACACGTAGGTGTAAGCACATTACTCATTGTGACCAGGAATGCCAATTGTCTTTCATTATTTTTTTTCTTTCTCCTTAATAAAATAAACCCTACGGTGATGGTTAATTTTATGCATCAGCTTTACTGGTCATGGAGCGCCCATATTAAACAGTAATTCTGTATGTATCTGTGGGAAGGTTTCCAGATGAGATTTGAATTGGTGGACCCAGTAAAGTACGTTTTTCTCCTTCAATGCAGGTGAGCATCATCCAGTTCCTTGAGGGCAAAAATAGAAAAAAAGGCAGAGGGAAGAGGAATTCACTCTTTTTTGCTTCCTGCCTGCGTTCTGGAGCTGGAACACCTCATCTCGTCTTTGCCCTGACTGGTATTCACACATTAGATCTCCTAGTTATTAGGCCTTTGGACTTGGACTGAATTTTAGCACCAGCTTTCCTAGATCACCAGTATGCAAAAGGTGGGCTGTGGGACTTCCTCGCCCTGATAATCCCTCTCTCTGTCTCCCTTTCTCTCTCTATCTAGATAGAAATATAGATATAAATGTTTTATTGGCTCTGTTTCTCTGGGTAACTCTTATTAATAAATACACATTATAGTTAAATCCATAACAATGAAGACAAAGACAAGATTCACCAGCCTCCCTTCCAGATAAATGTATTCATGTGACAGAGTTTGGTTTATGGAACATTCCGCTAGTTCTACTTCCGTGTCTCTTAATGCTCCTCTGTCCATTCCATGTCTGCTGGCCTTAGAATCCCGAGACATTTTTTTTTTCTAATATGGGCTTCTCCACTGACTATCTCTAATTTCCCTATACACTAGTGCTTTCTGCTCATTTTAACTAATAAATAAATAAATCCCTCTTCAGAATTGTTAGAGTCATGGCACATTTCTGCTTTTCAAAGATGACTCCTTAGTGCATAGAGAATAAAACCCCAATCCCGTAACACAGAATTAAGGATGTGTCATAGTTCCAACTGGACCCTCCTTTCTTATATTTATTCTACAAAACCCTTGTTATTCCAGACACCCAAAGTCGCTCGCTATACAGAAAATAATTATTTTTCCCTACCCATCTTTTCTATCTTTCCTTGCTGAGCCATGCTATTTATATGCTATTGGCTATTTATACGGCTATCACTCTGATTTTTTTTTTTTGAGATGGAGTCTCACTCTGTAGCCCAGGCTGGAGTGCAATGATGCAATCTCGGCTCAATGCAACCTCTGCCTCCCAGGTTCAAGCAATTCTTCTGTCTCAGCCTCCTGAGTAGGTGGAATTACAGGCACATGCTGCCACACCCGGCTACTTTTTTGTATTTTAGTAGAGATGAAGTTTCACTGTGTTGCCCAGGCTAGTCTTGAACTCCTGAACTCAGGCAATACACCTGCCTTGGCCTCCCAAAGTGCTAGAATTACAGGCGTGAGCCACCATGCCTGACCACTGATCTTTTTAAAGCAGAAACTGATTATATGCACTGCAATGATTAAAAATCAATTGCATCTCATAATGCAATCCACATTCCTGAATACGGCTTACATGACCTGACTCCGACTTGCTTTCCTCATCTCTTCTCATACATAGTCCTCTCCCATCATCTGACAGCCAAATCCAACTTCTGGAATGGGTCATGTTCTTTCCTGACTCCGATTTGTCACATAAAGTTTCCCAGTGCCAAAATATTCTTCCCTCCCCTGTTACCCTAGCCAGCTTATACTCATTTTTTCCATTGAATCTTTACTTATTTATATTTAATTGCAGAAGAATTAGTTGGCCCTCACGCTTCCATCTTAGTCATGTCCTCTGTAACAATATCTTGTTGTCGTCTTTAATTATAGTTTATATCAGGAGCCAATACCTCTTTCCTATAAAAGGTCGGAGAAAAAATATGGTAGTCCCAGTAGGCCTTAGGTCTATATCAATGCTACTCAACTCTGTCATGGTAGCACAAATGCAGCCATAGAAAACAGACCAAAAAAAAGAGATGAATATTGCTGCGTATAAATGGACATAATTAAATTCTGCCTTATTCACATTTTAGGCTAGATAATTGTTTGGTGTGGAGGATCATCCGGTGTATTATAAGATGTTTTACATCATCCCTAGTATACCCACTAGTTGTCAGCTGCACCCCCAAATTATGACAATCAAAAATGCATACGGGTATTACCATATATCTCCTGAGGGGCTATATTGCCACCAGTTGAGATCTAACAAAATATAATTTTGTTTACAAAAAAGGCTGCAGGTGGAAGCTAGTTAACCCCTGGTTTGTAGTAAAAACTGTAATTTATATTCACATTTTAACATTTTATTTATATGTATTTACACATGTAAGCAAACACTGGATGCTGCTCTCTATCGGTTTGACTCATCACAATATACTCATTGCTTATAACAAAGCAAGGGGTTCGGTAAGTATTTCATGAGTGAATGAGTGAATGAATGAAATCATTAACATCTTTTCAGGAGAATCACTAGGTCAAAAGTCAGAATTCGAGGCATTAAAACAGAGAGAATGTAGCATTTAGGGATTTAAGACAGAGTAAACCATAGCATATTCAAGGAGAACAACAATAGAAAGAAACAAATGAAAAAACATTACCAGATGGTAGAGAAGATCCAAGAAAGTAAAGAGTTCTTTTAATATAAAATAGATGTGAAAGTAGAAAAGAAAATGACAATAAGAAAATAAATAAATAAATAAATAAAAAGTCGTTAGCAGAAGGAAGTGATGCATAAATGCCTAATGGAAGAAAACAGAATTTATTCTGAAGCTCAGGTTGCTCCAAGACCCAAGACTAGTGGGTACATGTTTAAAATGAGTTTCAGGCAATGCTTTCTTTTCCAAATCTTTAGTCTATTGACTATGAAAAAGCAAAATTGCCCTCAGGCTAGAAAGGCCTATTAATGCTTCCATCAAGGACAGTCCTCAGTTCGCAAGGCAAGCTGGAGAGTGAGAGAAAATCTGTATCAGGAGATAATGCATTTCTCATGCTTAGGACCCTTAGGCCAAGAAGTTTCTGTTGAAGCACTTCTCATAGAAAGAGTCAGGGTCACCTTAATGCTTGGAAATGTGGGAGGCAATGGTGTGTCTAGATTTGCCTGGAGCCTGTGGGTTGTGTGAGCTACAGGCTTGCGTGTTCTGTTCCTTATTTCATTCACCTACATAAATGTATTATATTTGACTCCATCTCTTCAAGCATCATTATATCTGGAAAATATAATCTGTTTTTTAAAAATTAAACTGCATAGCTGAGTATGCATAGGTATTTTTTCTTTAGTTATATGAACATTAACTATGACTATTAAAATGAAAATTAAAATAATTATTAAAATATCAGGATTTACAAAGTAGTATTTCAATATTTTTTTGAATACAACTTTTATCCCAGTCCCTACTTTCCTGATGTATTCTGTTAAGGTTCATTCTCTTTCCCTATATTATATGTTGGTCCCTATTTTTTGTGTTTTGCTTTTGACAATATCTCAGGTTGGTACAATCGAAGGGAAAAATTGTTGTAGTGAAAATAATCAATAAAGAATTTGGAAGCAGAAATAATTATTCAAATAGTGATTCTATTTCTTTCTAAAGTTTTTAAGTCCTCTGCTATTCAGTTATCCATTTTGAGAGAGAGAGAGATCTAGTATAATTATTCCCTATATTGTTCTGTTTGACAAATATATCAATTCATCCTTCCATTCTGTCTCATAGTAGGATTACACTTCTAGAGACTCTTGTCGTCTAAGGTAACGTAACCTCTGCTGGTCAATGAATTTTGAACACAATGTGATATATCTCACTTTCAGTCAAAGCATTTTGTTGTTATGTAAAACCAATAAGAGCTCTCCTTTTTTTTCTCTATAACTATGATGAAATCATTTCTTATTTTCATAGTCCATTAATTCACGATTTAGCATTGGCACGATAAGTATTAGTATACCACCTTACTCCCCAGTGTTGACTGTATTCCATTCTTGCGTTGCTATAAAGAAATACCTGAGGCGGGGCGCGGTGTTTCACGCCTGTAATCCCAGCATTTTGGGAGGCTGAGTCGCGCGGATCACGAGGTCAGGAGGTCGAGACCATCCTGGCTAACACGGTGAAACCCCGTCTCTACTAAAAATACAAAAAATTAGCAGGGCGCGGTGGCCGGCGCTTGTAGTCCCAGCTACTCCGGAGGCTGAGGCAGGAGAATGGCGTGAACCTGGGAGGCGGAGCTTGCAGTTAGCCAAGATCGGGCCACTGCACTCCAGCCTGGGCGACAGAGAGAGACTCCGTCTCAAAAAAAAAAAAAAAAAAAAAAAAAGAAAGAAATACCTGAGATTAGGTAATTTATAAAGAAGAGGCTTAGTCAGCTCATTGTTCCATAAGCTGTAGAGGAAGCATAGCAGTTTCTGCTTCTAGGGAGAATGCAGGAAGCTGATAATCAGGGTGGCGGACAAAGGGAAAGCAGCCTTTCACAGGGCCAGAGCAAAAGGGAGAGACGGTGGAGGTGCTGCACACTTTTAAACAACCAGATTTCGTGAAAACTCATGCACTATCATGAGAACAGCACCCCCAAGGGGGAAATCCACCCCCATGATCCAATTATCTCCCACCAGGCCCCACCTCCAACATTGGGGATTACAATTTGACATGAGATTTGAATGGGGACACAGATCTAAACCATCTTACATACCACATACAAAAAACTATGAGCCATTTTTCTTTTCCGTTGTTATTGCACCATAACCTAGCCTGTCCTGACTGTATACAAATTGCTTCAGGAAATGGAGCTTTGAAGTAATATCTTACCTCGAATATGCAGCATTGTCTTGAGAGTCAGGGCACAGCCCAATCATTGGAAGCCGGAAGGATGCTCATTGATGATACTGCAAACTTTTGGTAAAACATTTAATCCATGATAACCTGAGACAGTGATAGCATAGAAGTAGCTTGTTATTTTATGGGAGAATTTGGAAAGAATAAACGCTTAATTGTAGATCTTTACTATTCCTTTCATTTTAAAAAGTAGTCTAAGAAAGATGCTCTCAAGAAAAAATAGCCCAGTTCACAAATATGATTAAAGGAGAACAAGAAGAGTCAAGAAATTGGGCTCTCATTGAGTAGGAAGAGGCAATATTTTTTCAACTAGAAGATAGGATAGAAAAATTTGGGAGACTCTTTGAGTCACAAAGACTGATTAAAATTAAACCTTCTGGCAAGAAATTGATTTAGAAGATACATGACTCAGGGAAAAGACCCTGAGGATATGACTTTTTCATGTATGACTGATAGACTCGTAGCACCTTGCACTTAATTCCTGAGACAGTGTCATAGATGAAAGAGAGCCGCAAAATACAGAAATTTTGTTAAAGAAATTTGGGCGTGGAGATTAGTATATAAAGTTAGTTAAGACCAAGTTGGTAATAAGCCAAATCTGTTTCTGCCAGAATATAACTACCCAAAGAACCATCAACCTGAACCAAAAAAGACAGCAACAACATAAAATTAAAAGTAATCCTTCATATTAATTTGCTATGCTGGAATACCAGGGTGCAACAAAATCAGTGACTTAAATCACAAAAGTAATTGTCTTACACTTTTAGATAGTAGAAATCCAAGACCAGGGAGTTGGAGGGTTGGTTCTTTCTGAGGGCTGTGAGGGAACAATTTGTCCTGGGGCCTTCTTGTTGACTTAAAGATGGCCACCTTCTCGCTATATCTCTTCACATCATCTTCTTTCTATGTGTAATTGTGTCCAACATTCTTTCTTTTATAAGGATCATTCTGGAGTAGTCCACCCTACTCCAGAATGATCACATCTTGACATATTATGTATTCAACAAGGTCTTTCCAAATAGGTCAAATACAGAGGTACTGGGAATTATTTCAACCTATGAATTTTGGAAGAGACATAATTCAACTCATAACATTCTTGGTCTTCCAACATTTCACAGGCAGGAAGGAGGATAACAAACCTGCTCATGATGGCTAATACAGTGAAACCCTGTCTCTACTAAAATACAAAAAGTTAGCTGGGCATGGTGGCACGCGCCTGTAGTCCCAGCTACTCTGGAGACTGAGGCAGGAGAATCGCTTGAACCTGGGAGGCGTAGGTTGCAGTGAGCAGAGATGGCGCCACTACACTCCAGCCTGGGTGACAGAGTGAGACTTCGTCTCAGAAAACAAACAACAACAACAACAAAAAAAAACAAAATAACTGCTCAGCCCTTAATGAAGGCACATTCTTTTGTTTTTCTCAGATGTAGCCAGAGAATATAATGGATAAAGAAGTTCCTCTCAAAGGTTGGATAGGTCAACAAGATTATGTGGTTGCTGCAACTGTTGAATTCTAAATGAGATTCCAGTTGTTACACAGGCACTTAATATCTTCTCTTCCAGAAAACAAACAAACAAACAAACTAGTATGTTAGGAATGTTAACACCTCCTGCTCACATAGTTCTTAAGAAACCCACTATTAGGATAATGTGGCCATTGTGGGACAATCTAGCCCAAGTTGGGCAAATCAGTGGTCTTCTCTGGAAAGTTAAGAAGTGTTAACGAGGACGGGGCATGGTGGCTTACGCCTTTAATCCCAGTACTGTGGGATGCCAAGGAGAGCAGATCACGAGGTAAGAAGTTCAAGACCAGCCTGGCCAACATGGTGAAACACAGTCTCTGCTAAAAACACACACACATACAAAAATTAGCCAGGTGTGGTAGCCTGCACCTGTAATCCCAGCTACTTAGGAGGCCGAGGCAGGAGAATTGCTTGAACCTGGGAGGCGGAGGCTGCAGTGAGCTGAGATCACGCCACTGCACTCCAGCCTGGGCGACAGAGCAAGACTATGTCTCAAAAAAAAAAAAAAAAAAAAAAGCGTTAATGAGAAGCCCATGCTAGTTTTTCTCATGGCAGCAGTAGGTGAGCATATATACAATAGCATCTGATGAACTCGTTTAGTCAAATGAACTGAGAAACAGAAAACGATGGCTGGTATAAAAGTGAAGTGTGCAGCAGAGAGAAGTGGAGGCCAAAAGCTCTGTTCCTCGGCTTCTGGTAGATCTGCATCTCTTTTGGAGTCCATTCCTGGCATTTATATTCACCCTTAGATTTCTTGAGGTGCCACAGCATGTTTCTGATATATCTGCTCTCGTCTTATTGCCGTTGCTGCTATTCGGATACAGTCAGAGTTAGTTTTGGTTGCATGCAACCAAATGGAGACTATTCTATACAGAAACTATCACCCAGAAAGGAGTATTACCAAGGAAAGATACCAATATGGACTAATCAAATTGAGGGAGATTATAGGGTAGTGAAGTTTCCCCTGTTCTTCTGGAAAGATGAAAAATCATTTGTAAGTATTACAATAATCGAATATAAAACTCAGAGGATCAAACCCATTGATATTAATGCTATGTCTTAGATCAGGCAGTGGCACCAAGAATTGTTTCTTACCTAGAATAGAGGTTGTGGCTGCTCTGGGGGAATAAACATAAGAGTAGTGGCTTTCTCAGCCTCCAGAATCACCACAGTCTGCAAATGTCCCCCTTCTCATCCAGAGCTCCGGGATGACTGTATTTGGTGTCTTCATGAAGACATGAAGGGTTTAGCAAACATTGTAAAAATGTTTCACTTTGTTTTTTCCTGAAAATTCAAAATAAATTCTTGCTCTGGAGTGAGATGAACTCTGTACACTTGTTCGACTTTCTGTATTTCTGGCCACTGAACACACTGAGGTGCAAGGAGAATTATAGGATGCTTTGGAGACACGACTTTTTTATTTCTTCATAATTTCAGTATCTGTGAAATGCCTTTTGTGCTTTTTACCTGGTCAGGAGTCATGGTGCGTCTACCTGACTGCTTCATTTGCCACTGTAATGCCTTGTATGCAATTTTTTGTTTTCTGTCTGTTTGTGTGTTTGTTTATTTCAAATACCTTATATATATATATAAAATGAAGTGTTTTAGTTCAGTGAGTATTTCTATACAATGGACGTAACTCTGAATTTGCTGTTAGTCTAGTTCTTGCTGCACATATCTTCCCAAACTTCTGTGATGTTATGCACAGCCCTTCTGCTGTCTTTTCAATCAAGACATGTTCCTCTTTTCAAATATACTGACTAGCATTATTCTCAGCCACATCTTCACTGAAGAAGCTGTAGTTTTTAATCTGCAGACATCTCCAGTGTTTCAAAATTGAAAAGGAAAAACATAAGCATTATAATAGTTACAGCTGATAATAAAATTCTTCCAGTATTTCCTCTCTTTGAAAATAAAGGGTTTTTCATAACATAATTGACTTTCATCAGTTCCGCAGTCTCTCTGGTGGCTGAGCTGTATGTCTTTAAAATTTGCCTCCAGGCTATCATGAAGAGGAAATGTTCTCAACACCACTCATGTTACGGGATATATGTATATATATGAATATGGATAGGGACATTTAAAATAATTATACTTTGAAATGGTATTTAAGACTATTTTCCACTTGAAAACTACTAAGATATTTTACATACCTTCAGGGTTTATAATTATGAGTTTTCAAATATAAATATATATGTAGATAGATATACAGATTGATATAGATATCTCTCCTGCCTGCTACAAAGCTCATTTTCTTCCTGAAATAAAACATGTAATTTCACATTGTTTCTGAGTAAAATTATGTTTATTGCCATTACTTTATAAAAGATATGTCTATGGTTAAATGAAAATTACAATAGCTTTAATGAATTTTAAAATAGATATATATAGAAACTGTAAGTCTGAATTATAGAAAACCTAAGAGATAGTTGTTAAAACATATGTCAATATTTTACTGAAGACATAAATTACTCTAAATATCAGTGGTTTTAGCAACAAAGTTTTATGTGCTCCATCTGCATCATGGCTGTTTTGGGTTGACTTCCAAGTCCCTCAAGCAGCCCGTGTCTCTAATAGTTACTGACAGTTTCTTAGATTTTTCTAGGCACAAAACCACATGGAGAAGAGAGCTCTTACATGAGTAATTAAATAGAATTGGTACTACTCTTTGGCCAGGACTAGTCATGTGACCACATTCAGCTACAACAGGTGCAGGGAAGTTTCTCTTTTCATGTGCTGGCAAGGTAAGGAGAACCATTTACCAGTGAATGTAATGAATTATTTACCCAAGGAAGAATACAATTTGGACTCAGAAGTCTTACATTTCAATTTCATTATCATCATTTGCTACCTAATTTACATTTAAAAAATCAAATAGTTTTGCTACTACCTCCACTTTTATAAAATGTGGATGCAGCATCTATTACAATATTTTGATATCAAATGAAACCTGCTAATATGCAAGCATTATATGTAAGATATAAAATATTGCTTTTGCAGAAAAATCCAGGAAAAGGAAGATCCATTTAAAATAAGCAGAAAAGAAATTAGATTATTTGGTTCATGTATCGAACATTAATTAGAAATTTATGCATCTAGAGAGGAGAAAATAGAAGAAATTGATTCATTTGAGTGTGTGGTAACACAGTCACACAAAATGCTTTCTCTGCCTATTGCATTATTATTGACATATATCAATAATTTAGTTATTTTTCTGGATCTTCATCAATAGTGTTGCAGCAAAAAGGTACTTTTGCTCATCTAAATAAGAGGTCTCTTTTCACATATTTTAAGAATTTTTATTGATAGTTTATCAGTGAACTTTTGATTTTGATTTTTTATATTTGTATATTTGTGAGCTCACCAAATAGCATACTTTATGTTCTAATAGTTTATAGCTGATTTTTGTGGATTTTCTAGGTAGTAATTATGTCTATGAATAACAGTTCTAGGTTCTAATTTTCATTATTCAATATTTAGACTACTTCATTTTGTACTGGGCCTTGTCTAATTTACTGGCTGCATCTTATGGTTAGGAAAGTTAAAAACGTGTTGGAATACTACCAACAGAGACTTAAAAAACTGTAGTTTAGACAAACAGAATGTTTTATTATCTTGCAAAAAAAATAAATCCAGAGGAAGACAGCTTGGGGATTAGTACAGAAGCAACATCATACCATAAAGCCTAACTCTTAACTCTTTACAGAGTTAAAAGAGTTTGAGAATTGGTTTGAAAAAAAAAATATGCTGATTGATAACACTATAAATTGCCACCTATACACTGCTGACTCTCAAATGTGTGTCACTACATAGATCTCACCTCAGAGTGTCACAGAACAAAACACAACCACCAACATGACATTTATATTTAGGTATGTAATAGGCATCTCAAAGTTGTTGTGTCCAAAACTGACCCCCAGTGTGGCCCCTCCTTTGTCATGCTTTTTAAATTCTTTTCTTTATCTCAACTAACTGAAATTCTCTCTCTCTGAGCCAGAGCAGAAATCTAGTGTCCTAGTTTTTTCAGACTGCTGTAAGAAAAATACCATAGATAGAGTGGCTTATAAACTAAAAATTTATTTATCACAGTTCTGGAGGCTGGAAAGTCCAAATCAGGGTGCTAGCTTGGTCAGTTGTGGTGTGGGTACTCTTTGGGATTGCAGATCACTGCTGTCTTGCTGTTTCCTCACATGACATAAGAAGGGCTAGAGAGCTATCTGGGGTCCCTTTTATAACAAGGACATAAATCCTATTCATGAGAGTCACTCTCATAACCTAATTACCTCCAAAGGCCTGACTCCATAGCCTCTTCACATTAGAGGTTAAGATTTCAATGTATAAATTTGGAGGGAACATAAACATTCAGTCCATAGCCCTTGGGGCTGTACATGACTAGAGGGCTTCTCTCTTACCACGTGATATCAGATCTTGCAGCAAATCTTCAGGATGACCCTTCATTATATATTCAGAATTTGACTAACTCTCATGAGTCCAACTATACCACCCAGATCCACAAAGCTCAATCAAATTTCATTTGGATTGTTTCCATACTATATTCCTAACTAGTTTTCCAATGTATGCCTTTGCCCTTACCCTCACAACAGCAACCAGAAAAAAATCATATTGATGCCCAAGTCCAATAAAGCCACTTTTATGCTCAATTCCCTTTTCACTCCACTCAACAACTTTTCATCCCACTCAAACTTGGGGATTAAAAAAATAATTATTATTATAAAAGTAAATATCTTACTATGACCTACAAGACCTTCCAAAATCTTACATCTGCAACTCTTTGACTTTATTTCTCTCACTCTCCCCCAAGTTTCTCTGTTCAGATACACAGCCCTCCTTAAACTTTCTCAAATGTGCCAGCCCTCCTTGTCTCAGGCCCTTTGCCCCCATTCTTCCCTCTTCCTGAAAGGCTCTGGCCCTTAATATCACTGTGCTTCCTTCCACCTGGCTGCAGGCCCGTTCTCAAAGTCATTCTTCAGTGAGGCTTTCCTGGCAACCCTATCTAAAATCCACTCTACTTTCTCTGAAAAAAAATTATTATTTTTTGTCATTGCTTTATAGGTTCTATGTAGCACCTATCATCCTCTAACATACTACGTATTTTTTAATCATTTTTTCGTTTCCACCTCTCATCAATATAATGTAGCTTCATGTAGCTAAGGATCGTTGTCTGTTTTCTCCACTGAGGAATCTCCCACATCTGGAATAATATAGTACCTAGTAATAAAATGTTACTATTAGACTGTGACCTACTACATCTACCAAAAGTATTTACTGAGATAATGAGTGAATGAATAAATGAATGAATGTGTATTTATTTTATCTTACCTTTCTGGTGTCTATGGTTTCAGAGTGAGCACTAAAGGCTCAGCTAGCACCTCTACATGCAATGCAAAAGAAGAAATAAAGGGGCCAGGCATGGTGGCTCATGCGTGTAATCCTAACACATTGGGAGGCCGAGGTGGACGGATCAGTCGAGATGGGGAGTTCGAGACCAGCCTGGCCAACATGGAGAAACGCTGTCTCTACTAAAAATACAAAAATTACCCGGGCATGGTAGCACATACTTATAGTACCAGCTACGTGGGAGGCTGAAGCAGCAGAATTGCTTGAATCCGTGAGGCAGAGGTTCAGTGAGTGGAGATTGCACCACTGCACTCCAGCCTGGTCAATAGAGCAAGACTGTCTCCAAAAAAAAAAAAAAAAAAAAGAACAAAAGATTGCCTAGTGTTACTTTGCCTAGTGTTAATGCTAATTAAACCTCTTTCAGTAATTTTCCCAAACCCTCATATAATTTCTGATGAATCACAATGTATTTAAATATCTATATAAAAGTTATTGGTATATGAATGTTCTTTCATGGAGCCTTGTTTAGACTTATCAGAGTTCAGCCAACTTTCTCTGGGCATAAAAGTTGTATATTCCTTAAGTAGTCTTTCTACCAAAGCTATGACAAAAATTAATTCCTAAGCTATATGCTGAAATCAATCAACATAGGTTATCTTTTAAGATGGAAGTAAATGATTTAATTAGAACAAAGTTGTTTTTTTATCAGTAGAAAGAAACTTTAACACAAAGTTGTATTCAGTTTTATTGAAATACGCATTATATTTTTTATCTCTTTGTGATAATGACTTCTATGTTTCTAACTCATTCTAACTCACTAAACACTGTTTTTAGTGAACATTGCTATGGTTCACAGAGCTTGCCAAACACTGAGCCAAAATCTACTGATCTACTCAGATATTATTATCCCAAAGGCAGTGAAATCTTAAGCAACTTCTTCCCAGTAGCACGTAAATATTGTCATGTGTACCATGAGTCAAAAAGAGGTGGAAAAGCATGGGACTAAGTATTTTCTTTGGATTTATAACCACCAATAATCTCAGTAGGTAGTTCCTCTCAAATAATTTAAAAACTAGCAGGGAATGGAATAAAACAAAGTATAGTAATTGAAACCCAAATTTAAATATTAATTAAACCTCTACGAAGCTTAACAGTTACAGGTTGAAAGAATTATAAAGGAAAATTGTAAAGAATTATAAAAGAATTACCTTAATTCTCATACATATAAAAACATTGACAGACAATATTAATAATTCATTCACAGCTCATTGTGTGGCTATTTGACAGTCCTAGAGGGAAGTATCAGTGTGTCTACTGGATAGTTGTGCTATTTATAAATTAAATATACTCTGAAGTGAAAAGTAGCTTGTTCTCAGGAAGAACTATCGATGGCAATAGCGATGGTAATTCCAGGCCTCATTAAGTATCAGGCTTCACAAACTCACCTCTGCGATAGTGGATATTTGCTCAGTTCTTTTCATACAACAGATTCATCACAAATGTTACATTCCTCAGACTCTTGTTACTGCCTATTAAACTGACCACTTCTCTGACATGTGTCTTCAAATCATGTTCCCTTTTGTAACATTTCAGTGTGGTCTTAAGAACACATTCTCATTTAACCAGTGCATTCCAGGTGTGTTGAAGAGTAATATTTGCTTACTTTCCAGTCAAGAGCTCCTGAGATTTAAAGCTACACAATATTTGAGCAAAGTGCTTTTCCTATATAATATCTTATTTGATGCTTATCAGAACTAAGGAAATTAGGAAACACATATAACTTCATTCTGGTTTTCCAGATTAGAATGATGAGATAGTCTTCTTCTTTCTCCCCACCATTCATCTTAGCAAGTTCAAGAAACGGTTGTTTGATAGCCTCTGGAATTCAAACTCATTTCCAACACTTACTGATTCTGGAATTGATCCCATTGCTAAAAATCTCTGAGCCTGTGTTTTCTTATCTGCCCAGTAATATTAAAAAGAAAAATCATCTACCTCATAGGGCTGTTGTGAGTATCACAGAAAATAATTCTCATAAATCTTTTAGAGTATGGTGAAACACTCATGGGGTGAAAAGAGTATTACTTTTTTTCCCACACATTATAAGGGTCACAGCCAACACTTCTATATTGAAAGACAGAACAATAAGAGAAAAGCATAACAAATTTAATTAAGTTTACATGATTAGAGACTTCACATTAAAGATGCAAAGATACAGAAGAAACTATTTGATACTATACTCAGGTTTGATGAAGCAGTGTCAGCCTTGTAGAGATGTGATTGGACAAAAAGTGTATGAGCTAATGGAAATAGATTGATCGGGGAAAGCTAGAAAGGCCTCTCTGTTCAGATTCTTCTTGGCCTCTCTGTGCAGCATTCATTTCTATGGGGTATGTCACATGACCCTTTCTGGAACAGGGGTCTTATGACCCTACTATCGGAGACGGTAGGTCAGAGAATTTCTTTATGGCCAGTTCTTACACAACAGGTGGAAGGAAGTTAGAGTAATATTTTTAGGTTTTATGGCTGACTTTGGAGAAATGGAGTTCTAGTTTCTCTGACCTGCTTGGAGAACAGGGAATCTAGTTTCTGGTGGTTAACCTCTGGGGGAGAATGAGGCTGAAAGAAAGGGGGTCAGAAGAAGTTCGGGTATCATTTTCTGAGCTGCAACATAAGCAATACATACATGTTAGTAGACATTACGGATATTACCAGAATTTCTAAAATGTTTCCTCAAATTTCAATGGCCTAATACTTCTTCAACTGCTCAAATCATTTATATGATCACCTTCTTCCCCTCCAAATCCCTTTTAACCAATGGATTTTTATTTAGATGTGTTAATAAGTCAAAGCCCTGCTCCCTCTCAGAAGTTATTCTGTTACATCAAGAAGAATTTGCATCTGACTGATCTAATGCATTATTAGGTTGTTAGTTTCTCTCTCAGAACAATCTCATTTTTAGGATGACTGGAGCATCAGATCATTCTTATGTTAAGCTGCTTCCAACCTACACACCATTTATTGCCCATAAGACAGAAAAATAATATTTAGGTATAAAGTGGGATTTGAAAGATAGGTCGGAGGTTAGAGTAGAACAATCCAAAGTGGATTATAATGAGTCAATTCATGACAGAACAAAGAAGACAGGCTGGGATCATTAGATGCAAGAGAAGCGCTAATTCAGTTAGGTGTAAAGATGTAGACAGTTCTGACTCATTTCATACCATGTATCAATTTGACAACCAGATAAACCTTATCCAAACTGAATCCAATCACAGGGTCTTAGGAGATTTACCCGTTCCTAATTAGTGAAAATAGCAGAGAAATATCATGTCCCTAATGCCCCCAGGAAAAAGAAAAAAATGCAATTTGTTAATTGTCAACTGCCAGACTGCTCTCCCTATGTGTCAGTCATGACAAGGAGGGTAGCTGTGGTCACTAATTTGATTCTTTAGTACAAGAGAAGAGAGGCAGTAAGTAAAAATATTTCCTCTGGTGGCTGTTACAATTCCACAGACATCCAGAACAATTCCTGTGAACAAACTCAAATGATTTCACATTGAAAATTTACAGCTGGATCAAGGAACAAAATTACATTTGTGCTTTCAATGTCACCAAAGGTGCTAGAGCAATGAAATGAAAGTTGCCGTATGCATGACCTACTTATGATACCCCACACTAAGTCTGTACTTCATAAATCTACCTGGAAGTTTATGTAGAAATGGCCTAATGTAATAGTGCAATTAGGAAGAAGGAATACTGACGTAAAGTTGTTTCTTTTCAATAATAGAGGAAAAACAAATCCTTTCAGTTTACTAAACCCGCGGTCAGACCCTACTCAAATGTTCAAAATGTTTCCAGAAAATGACAAACAAGTTAGTTCCGGGATTGCAGATAAAATATTTAAATCAGTGTGCTTCTAAATCCATGCCCATCAACCTCAGTTGTACCTCCAACACTACTTCCAGTCTGATTACATTTTCCTGGTAGGTTCTGGCCCATTGACCACACCAACAATTTCAAACCTTTTCTACAGTTCACCTCCAAACACTGACTCATTCTCTCCTCCAGCTCCCAGCAGATAATCATGTCTCATAATTCACAGAAAAAAATTGAAGTTGTTAGCTTACCACCTCTTCAACTTTTGGTTACTAACTTATGAACTTACTTAAATCTGTCTCATATCTAGATGTTTCTTATAATTTAAACATGCTTTAGTTTCTCCCATGTAAAATGAAATTAAACAGAAACCCTACTGAACTCTTTATGCTCCTACAACTGTTGCTAACTGCTACAACTGTATATATTTGCTAATTTTACTTTTTGAAGTTTTATTTACTCTGTAAAATGCTCTACTCTGGTTTCAGCCCTTATCATGTAGGGCAACTACTAGCTCTTATTTTGTTCTGGTATGGTGGCTAGAGGTGCTCTGTGGACTAACTCGTCAGTGGAAACAACCATAATAGATGAAAACCACAAAATGAAAAAAAATAAAACCCAAACAAACAAAACAATCATTTAAAGTATATTTAAGTAAATTGCCATAAGGACATACAACAAATGGAGAAACAATCACTCATGATAATTTACTAAACCTCAGAATTAATAAAAGCTTGGGACATTTGACCATAATCCAATTTCTATTATTCCCTTACGTCAATTAGATGGAAGCTCTACTATGAAAGGGTTCACCCAACAAATCAGAGATCTCTCTCCACAGAAAGTCCAATCTAGGGCTATAGTTTCTCACTGGAAAGGACAGATCCCCAGTATTTATCCCACCCTTGCCTTCCCACCAACTCACCTAAAAATATTGCCAAAAAATAGCAAATCTCCTCAAATTAATCTACACATTCAACTCAAGCCCTATCAAAATCTCAACTGGCATTTCTGCAGAAATTGTCAAGTTATATTAAAACTCATATAGAAATGCAAGGAACCAAGAACAGCCAAAAGAATCTTTAAAAAAGAACAAAGATAGAGGAATAATACTTCCCAATTTCAAAACATATTACAAAGCTACAGTAATCAAGAATGTATGGTACTGGCATAAGGATAGACACAGACAAATGGACAGAATTGAGAGTCTAGAAATAAACCCTTATACTTTTGGTTAACTGATTTCCAACAAGGACACCATGGACATTTTACATACACCACACACAAAAATTAACTCAAAATGAACAATATAAGTAATGCACAAATAAAAACTATAAAACTCTTATGTGAAATCATAGAAGTAAATTTTGACTGGGGTTAATCAGAGCTTACTAGATACAATACTAAAAGTACCAAAGAAAACTTTAAAAATAGACAAAATGGACTTAATAAAAATAAAAAATCCCAACTTTTACATGGCAAACAATACCATCAATAACTTAACACACAAAGCAAATAATGGGATAATGTATTTTCAAATACTATATCCAATAAGGAATTATATCCAAAATATATAAAGAACTCTTATGATTCAATAATAAAGCTATAATGTAAAAATAGGTAAAGAATTTAATTAATATAATGTAAAAATAGGTAAAGAATGTCCTTATAAATTTCTCAAAATAAAGTATATAAATGACCAATAACACAAACACACACACAGAAATGTTCAATACTATTATCCAGTAGAGCTATGTAAATCTGAACAACAACTAGAATCCACTCACACACACTTGAATGGATATAATCAAAAAAGACAGATAACTGAAGTCAAAGATATGGAGAAACTGGACTCCAGTATATTCCTGCTGAGGATGTGAAACGGTGCAGTCGCACCAAAAAAAAAACAGTTTAGTAACCATTTCTTCAATGTGTCAAACATACAGTTGCCATTTGACCTAGCAATTTCATTAACACATACATATTCAAGAGAAATGATAACGTAGTCCACACAAAAGCTTGTACGCTAATGTTCAGTGCAGTATTATTCATAATATCTAAAACTCAAATGCCCATTAACTGAATAATGGATATATGAAATAACTAAAATGTGATGTAGGCTTACAATGGAGTATTAATCAGTAATAAAATAAGGGAAGTATAAATGCACAACTACAATATGGATGAGCCTTGAAAACAGTAGGCAAAGTTAAAGAAGGCAGTCTAATATCCTGTATAGTGTATGATTCCATACATATAAAATATCTGAAAAAGGCAAATCTATAGAGACATAAATTGATGGTTTTCCAAGTGTTAGGGGGAAATAGAGTGAGGAATTATTGGTAAAGAGGTATGCAGCTTCTTTATGGAGAAATAAAATGTTCTAAAATTGATTGTGATAATGGAGATTTATCTATCTTTATGAGTATATACAAAGACACTGAATTCTACTTTAAGGAAGAAAATTTTATAGTGCATAGTATGCACATTACATCTTAGTAAAGATGAAAAAACATATTTTCCAGAAATACGATTCCAAAAAATATGATCATGCAACTTCTATAGGTCATTGTTCTACCTTCCTCTCTTTCCATATACTATGTTAAACATAGATAAAATAGAAAAAAGTAGGAATACTAGTAAGAATAAAACATTAGAGAATATGAACTTATGATCAATTAAAAAAGAGATATAAGAAATTAGATACAGGAGAAAAGCAGTTGTCTGCAACTGAAAACGGAGCTACTTAACTGTCATTAATTAATTACCAAAAAGATCATTATCTATACTATATCTGATGTTTTTCCTCCACCCCCAAAATTGAGAATGTTCTTGGAAAGTGCTTATGAAATATTGATCATAGGTTGTTTTTCTTGTTTTGTTAGATAACTTGCTGATAACTGTCTTGCTAACTACTCAGAATGTCTTTCTCACCTAGAAGCCCCAGAATTTTCTGGATGGGCTCCCTCAACCAAGCTAGCAGATTTTGTCACATCTCCTGTACTAACACTTAGGGAATCTAATGATGGCATTACGTTGGTGTCAAATAAGCGATGTTCTCATGAAGATGAGATAATGGACTTAGTCCTTAATACACAGCTTCATTGAAAAAAGTTACACTAAAATATCCAAAGTTTCTTTTGTACTAAATCAAATGAGCCCTTTTAATTCCTTTCCTTTTTTATTTTTCCCGCCCACGAGAATTCAATACACTTACTATTTTCTACCGGAGGCATTTTTTTTCCTAATCCTTGTTGCAATTTCTGATGGAAATTATGAAAATATTTACCTGTATTCTTGTGTTTGTGTTCCATCAACTTGGGTGATGGAGAATAAAAAAAAGATTGTGACTTTGACAGAGACTCCAAAAGTGATAGCTACTTTTGGATTCCATGAGATTACCCAGGTTTTCTCTATCATCTTGTACTCTCTTTTTCCATCTCTTTTGCTTGTTTCTTGTAATCCTCAAACAAATTTTTAAATATCAGAAATGACAGGGACTCAAATTTAGGCTTTCATTGTTTGCAACCATGCAATTATCCTGAATGTTACCCTACCCAGTACTTTGGTTTCAATTATAATCTATATGTTATTTCCAAATTTAAAATTTAGTTCATCACTTTTTCTTGAGATCTGGAGTTGCATATCCACTTTTCTATTCAGAACCTTCATATCACTGTCTCAAAACATCTGGAAACAAATATTTCAAACATTAAAATATTTGAAATTATTTCTTCCCCTCTGCTGAACTAACCAAAATTATTAAATTGAGAGAAAATTTTCCTTGTTTTTCAGTGTTCACATGCAATAAATCATCAAGCCCTCATCATTCTGTCTCCTAAATAGATGTTGAATATCCTCATTCCTCATCTTTACCACTATTTTCTCAGGCTAGTAGGTCACCATGATATTTACTTGATCTAAGAAAAGCCTTTCTATCTCTTCTCTGCTCGAGTCACTCTTCTCACCGACGATCCTTGTGATCCTTAAAGTAAACCCTGTCTCTTGTCTTCAGAGAAATACTTGAAGTTCTTAACATGTCTTACAAGATTCTTTTTGATGTGGCTTCAAGCTTATCTATTTAGGGTCTTTCAACATTCTACTTAACACGTTAGCCATATACTGCTCTTTTTCTTTATTTTGTCATGATTTCTCTCTCAACTTCAGGGTTCTTTGATATTGTTATTTAGTTGTTGTTATTAAAAATTAATATTTCTTTCTGGAGTTCTTTTTGTGTTGTTTTGTTTTGAGAAGGAGTTTCGCTCTTGTTGCCCGGGCTAGAGTGCAATGGCGAGATCGCGGCTCATCGCAACCTCCACCTCCTGGGTTCAAACATTTCTCCTGCCTCAGCCTTCAGAGTAGCTGGGATTACAGGTCTACGCCACCACGCCCAGCTAGTTTTATTTGTATTTTTAGTAGAGATGGGGTTTCTCCATGTTGGTCAGGCTGATCTTAAACTCCTGACCTCAGATGATCTGCCCGCCTAGGTCTCCCAAAGTGCTGGGATTACAGGCGTGAAACACCGCACCCGGCTCTGGAGTTCTCTTTCTTTTCCTCCTTTCACAACTCCTAATTATCTTTTAGTTGTTAAGTGTAATTTTCTTCTAGAAATATCCATGAAAGCTCTATGCTAAGTCAAATATTTTTACTAGATATTCCCAGAACATCATAAACTTTCTGCATTACAAAATTACGTTTTAAGATTAGTTCCTATTTATTTGCCTGTTTTCTGTACATGAAAAAAGATTCTTCATAAAAAGATTTTGCAAATAAGATTTCTCAAATGTCTTCAGAGGTTATATCTTCGTGAATATATTTTCAAATCTCCATTGAAGTTTTTAAAAATATTTCTAGTATCTTTTTTTTTTTTTTTTTTTTTTTTTTTTTTTTTTTTTTTTGAGACGGAGTCTCGCTCTGTAGCCCAGGCTGGAGGGCAGTGGCGCGATCTTGGCTCACTGCAAGCTCCGCCTCCTGGGTTCACGCCATTCTCCTGCCTCAGCCTCCCGAGTAGCTGGGACTACAGGCGCCCGCCACCACGCCCGGCTAATTTTTAGTATTTTTAGTAGAGACGGGGTTTCACCGTGTTAGCCAGGATGGTCTCGATCTCCTGACCTCGTGATCCACCCGCCTCGGCCTCCCAAAGTGCTGGGATTACAGGCGTGAGCCACCGCGCCCGGCCAATATTTCTAGTATCTTGTCACAGTGGTTAGATACAGTAAAATCCTAAAAAGAAAAATAAGTTGAATAAATGAGTGAATTAACTCAGAAAAGACCCCTTGCAATTTAGTACCAGCTTATGGAGAACTCTAGAAAGGAGTCCTCTATGTTTATAAATATGTCAATCTAACAATTTAATATTCACTGTCGTATTCCGTTTCAAAAACACTTATTGTTCTAGGAGATATAAAGGATTATATATATAATATGATACTTGATTTGGTATTAGGCATTCTGTCAATTCCCAGTATCTACCATTTATTTTCAAGAAAAGAGTTACCCAGAATGCCTATAAAAATGAGATTTTACGCTAGCTTCTTATGACGTTAGATGTCCAGGACAGCTGGCCAGACATCCTAAAAGGAGTAAAGAAATAAATTATCACAAGAGAAGTGGAATTAAAGTCCATTTCAACTATAATGGCAGGAAATTTATATGACATTTATTTTAATACACTTGATAAGTGTAATGTTTGGTAGAATTTGTGGTATTCCAGTTTATGATCTCTCAAATGTCTATCAAAAAGCTATAGTCGCATTTAGATTTAAATTTTAACAATAATATGTAGCCATTAAATATTTTTAAATTATGTGTCATTAGTTCACCAATACTCTTAACATTATCCTGATTTTTAAAATTATATCTGTAGGATAGATTGTTATAAATAATATTAATGAATAACAAAAACAACATATAAAAGAGAATCAGTGTCCAAAGAGAATCAGTGTCAGAAAAAGAAAAAACAGAATCTATTGCTTTCATAAAGTATTTTTAAATGTGTGTGTGTGTGTGTGTGTGTGTGTGCGTGTGTGTGTAGAAACCTTTAATCTACAAGAGCTTCTTAGCTTCAAAGTTAGGGTATAGGTTAGGCCCACAATATGTTGGGTTAAACAAAAATCTCCCATTGAATAAAACTCAACTCATATCCTCATTTATCTACGAGAGGTGCTGGAAAATATAGAACCTCACTGAATGGCTTTGGACCCAGTTGAAATTCAAAAATTTATTGACAATTTTGGCACCTAGAATTGTTATTACATAGCACTTATTATAGTTTATACCTTTATATGTGTAATTATTTGTTTATTGTGTGTTTCTCCAATTAGATTTTAAGCTCTTATGGATTTTGTCTGTTCCTCTTATCATTGTAGAAGGTATCACAAAAATTGTACTGCAGATTAAAATCTCACTAAAAATTTTGAGACATAGAAGATTTCCAAAGTCTAACATAGTAACTGAACCACAGCCAGTCATGAGTAGACATTTATTTAATGAATGAATAAATAAATGTATTTAAACATGGAAGGCATTGAGTTTATCTTACTGGATATAAATGCTGATGAACCCTCAACCTCATTCACTATTTTTAAAGCTAGTAAAAAAAGGTAAATTAAAATCATAGTCAACAGAATGTTCAAGAGTGGGACTTCACATATGATAAAAAGTTGCTCACAGTATTGCCAAACAAGGAATCATTAAGTAGCATGCGAAACCCTGCATTCTTTCCAATGGTGCTCTAAAATATTCTCCACATGTATCCAGAGGTACAAGGCATTCTCTCAGTTCCCAGTGTCTGACATTAATTTTAACTTTTGTTTAAACTTCAGGAGTACATGTGCAGATTTATTACTCAGGTAAACTTGTGTGATGAGGGTTTGTGGGCAGATTATTTCATCACCCAGATATTAAACTACTACCCATTAGTTATTTTTCCTGATCCTCTTCGTCCTCCTACCCTCAAGCCTCCAGTAGGCCCCAGTGTGTGTTGTTCCACTCTTTGTGTCCATGTTTTCTCATCATCTAGCTCCCACTTATAAGTGAGAACATATAGTGTTTGGTTTCCTGCTCCTGTGTTAGTTTGCTAAGGATAATGACCTCCAATTCCACCCATGCATCTGCAAAGGACATGATCTTATTCTTTATGGCTGCAATAGTAGTCCGTGGTGTATAAATACTACATTTTCTTTATCCAGTCTTTTTTTTTTTTTTTTTTTTTGAGACAAAGTGTTCCTCTGTTGCTCAGGCTGGAGTGCAGTGGCACGATCTTGGCTCACTGCAACCTCCACCCTCCAGGGTTCAAGCAAATCTCCTGTCTCAGCCTCCTGAGTAGCTGGGACTACAGGAGTATGCCACCACATCCTAGCTGGGACTACAGGCGCCTGTCACCATTCCTGGCTCACTTTTGTATTTTTAGTAGAGAAGGGGTTTCACCACACTGGTCAGGTTGGTCTCGAACCCCTGATCTCAGGCGATCCACCAACCTCGGCCTCCCAAAGTTCTGGAATTACAGGTGTGAGCCACCACACCCAGCCTTTCCAGTCTATCACTGATGGGCATTTAGGTTGATTCCATGTCGTTGCTATTGTAAATAGCATTGCAATGAACTATTTACGCATATGTCTTTATAACACAATGATTTATATTTCTTTGGGTACATAGCCAGTCATGGGATTATTGGTTTAAATGGTATTTCCATCTAAAGGTCTTTGAGGAATTGCCACACTGTCTCCCACAATGGTTGAACTAATTAACACTTCCGCCAACAGTGCATAAGCATTTTGTCCACAACCATGCCAACATATGTTATTTTTTGACTTTTTCATAATTACCATGCTAACTGGTGTGAGATGGTATCTCTTCGTGTTTCTGGCTTGCATTTCTCTAATGATCACTGACATTGAATTTTTTTTTTTCATATGATTGTTGGTCACACGTATGTCTTTTTTTTTTTTTTTTTTTTGAGACTGAGTCTTGCTCTGCCGCCAAGCTGGAGTGCAGTGGTGTGATCTCGGCTCACTGCAACCTCTGCCTCCTGGGTTCAAGCGATTCTCCTGCCTCAGCCTCCTGAGTAGCTGGGACTATAGGCGGGCACAACCACGACTAGCTAATTTTCGTATTTTTAGTAAAGACAAGGTTTCACCATGTTGGCCAGGATGTCTTCTTTTAAGACACATCTGTTCATGTCCTTTGCCTACATTTTATGGAATTGTTCGTTTTTTTTCTTGTAAATTTGTTTACATTCCATATAGATCCTGGATACTAGGCCTTTGTTAGACGCATAGTTTGCAAACATTTTCTCCAATTCTGTTGGTTGTCTCTTTACTCTGTTTATAGTTTATTTCTCTGTTCAGAAGCTCTTTAGATTATTACATCCCATTTGTCAATTTTGCTTTCATTGCAATTGCTTTTGGCATCCTCATCATGAAATCTTTGCCCATGCTTATGGCCTGAATGGTATTGCCTAGGTTGTCTTCATGGGGTTTTATAGTTTTGGGTTTTACATTTAAGCATTTAATCTATCCACAGTTACTTTTTGTATGTGGTGTAAGAATGGGGTCCAGTTTTAATTTTCTGCGTATGGCTAGCCAGTCATCACAGCACCACTTATTGAGTAGGGAATCCTTTCCCCATTGCCTGTTTTTGTCAGGTTATTTAAAGCTCAGATAGTTGGAGGTGTGTGGTCTTACTTCTGGGTTCTTTATTCTGTTCCATTGGTCTATGTGTCAGTTTTTGTACCAATAGCATGCTGTTTTGGTTACTGTAGCCCTATAGTATTGTTTGAAGTCAGGTAGCATGATGCCTCCAACTTTGTGCTTTTTGTTTAGGATTGTCTTGGCTATTTGGGCTCTTTATTGATTCCATATGAGGTTTTTACTTTTTGTTGGGAGAGGGGGTGCAGAGTCTCACTCTGTCAATGAGGCTGGAGTGCAATGGCATGATCTCGGCTCACTGCAACCTCCACCACCCGGATCCAAGTGATTCTCTTGCCTCAGCCTCCTGAGTAGCTGGGATTACAGGCGCGTACCACTGGAGTGCAGTGGCACAATCTTTGCTCACTGCCACCTCTGCATCCCAGGTTCAAGCAATTCTCCTGCCTCAGCCTATTGAGTAGCTGGGACTACAGGAGCATGCCACCACATCCTAGTGGGGACTACAGGCGCCCGCCACCATTCCCAGCAAATGTCTGGCTAATTTTTGTATTTTTAGTAGAGATGGTGTTTCATCATGCTGGCCAGGCTGGTCTCAAACTTCTGACCTTAGGTGATCTACCCACCTTGGCCTCCCATAGTGCTGGGATTACAGGTGTGAGCCACTGTGCCTGGCCCCATATGAATTTTAAAACAGTTTTTTCTAGTTCTGGGAAGACTGTCGATGCTATGTAAATAGGCATATCATTGAATCTCTAAATTGTTTCGGGCAGTATGATAATTTTAACGATATTGATTATTCCTATCCATGAGCATGAACTGTTTTTGTCATTTGTTTCTATCATCTTTGATTTCCTAGAGCAGTGCATTGTATTTCTCACTGTAGCAATATTTCACTTCCATGTTAGCTGTACTCCTCAGTATTTCATTTTTTTGCATCAAGTATAAATGGGATTGTGTTTCTGATTTTGCTCTCAACTTAGAGGTTGTTGGTGTACAGGGGTGTCACTGATTTTTGTACATTGATTTTGTACCCTGAAAATTTGCTAAAATTATTTGAGAGCTCAAATACCTTTTGGGCAGAGTCAATGGAATTTTCTACATATAGAATCATGTCATCTGCAAAAGGCATAGTTTGACTTCCTCTATTCCTATTTGGATGCCATTTTTCTTTCTCTTGTCTGATTACCCTGGCCAGAACTTCCAATACTGTGTCAGATAGGAGTGCTGAGAGGGTATACTTGTCTTGTGCTGGTTTTCAAGGGGAAGGATTCCAGTTTCTGCCCATTCAGTATGATGTTGGGGCTGTGGGTTTGTCATATATGGCTCTTATTTTTTTGAGGTATGTTCTTGCAATACTTAGTTTATTGAGAGTTTTTAACATAAAAGGATGTTGAATTTTATTGAAATCCTTTTCTGCATCTATTGAGATAATCATGTGGTTTTTGTCTTTTTTTCTTCTTACGTGATGAATCACCTTTATTGATTTGCATATGTTCAACCAACCTTGCATCCTGGGGATGAAGCCAATTTGATCATGATGGATAATCTTAGCTATGTCCCAAATATTCTGACATGGTGTATCTTTGTTCTCATTAGTTTCAATAAACTTCTTGATTTCTGCCTTAATTTCATTATTTACCCCAAAGTCATTCAGGAGCAGGTTATTCAATTTTCATGTAACTGTATGGTTTTAAGTGAATTTCTTAGTCTTAATTTTTAATTTGATTGTGTTGTCATCCAAGACACTGTTTGTTATGATTTCAGTTCTTTGGCATTTTCTGAGGATTGTTTTACTTCCAATTATGTGATCAGTTTTAGAGTATTTTCCATGTAGTGATGAGAAGAATGTATATTCTGTTGTTTGGTGTGAAGAATTTTGTATATATCTATTATGTCCATTTGCTGCAGTGCTGTATTCAGATCCTGTATGTCTTTGTTAATTTTCTGTTTATGATCTGTCTAATAATGTTAATGAGGTGTTAAAGCCTCCCACTGTTATTGTGTGGGAGTCGCAGTTTCTTTGAAGATCTCTAAGAACTTGCTTTATGAATCTGGGTGCTTCTGTGTTGGGCGCATATATATTTAGGATGGTTAGATTTTCTTGCTGAATTGAACTCTTTACCATTATGTAATGACCTTCTTTGTCTTTTCTTTTATCTTTGTTAAAGTCTGTTTTGTTAGAAACTATAATTGCAACTCCTGCTATTTTTTCTGTTTTCCATTTGCTTGGAAGATTTTTATCCATCCCTTTATTTTAGCCTATGTGTGTCACTGCATGTGCAATGGGTCTCTTGAAGGCATCATAACAATGGGTTCTGGTTCTTTATCCAGCTTTCCACTTTGTCTTTTAAATAGGGCATTTCACCCATTTACATTTAAGGTTAGTATTGATATGTGTGGATGGATTTGATCCTGTCTTCATGATTTTTTTTTTTCAGCCTTGTTTACGTGGTTGCTCTACAATGTCACTGGTTTGTGTACTTCAGTGTGTTTTTGTACTGGCAGTTAACGGTCTTTCCTTTCCATATTTACCACTTTCTTTAGGAGTTCTCATAAGGCAGGTTTGGTAGTAACAGATTCCCCCAGCAGTTGCTTGTTTGAAATGGATTTTATTTCTCCTTTGCTGATGAAGTTTAGTTAGGTTGAATATAAAATTCTGGGTTGGAATTTCTTTTCTTTAAAAATGTTAAATATTGGTTCCCATTCTCCTCTGGCTTGTAGGATTTCAGCTGAGAGTTCTGTTAGCATGATGGGCTTCCTTTTGTAGATGATCTGGCCTTTTTCTGTAAGTGCCTTTAACATTTTTTCTTTCATTTTCATCTTGGAGAATCTGATGATTATGTGTCTTAGGAATGATCTTCTCATGGAGTATCTTATTTGGTTGTCTTCATTTCCTGAATTTGAATGTTGGCCATTCTAGCTATGTTGGGGAAGTTCTCATGGATGTATTTGCCTTTTTGTCCTCCTCATAGTGAGTACCCCTTGATTTCCAGCTGCTGGGTCAATTTTGCCTGAGTACCCAAGCTTGGGAAAGGAGGATTTAAAACTGGGCTAACACAGAGTTTCTTCACAGGATATTAACTCAAAAGGCCAAGCATCACATTTGTTCCTTACATGTTGTCCTCATGTTTTACTTGGAAAGGGTAATCAATTTTTACCTTATTCCCCTGTGTCCAAGTCCCTCTCTTAGAAATACTCTTACCAGGCTAGATCCTTGACGTTTGGAATCCAGTCTTGATTATTTCGGAATGAACTCAAGAGAGTTGAGTCCTGTCCAATTCTGGGCTCCTAACACTCACTAGGAGATGTCTCTTCTACCACCTTGTACCTGATTGTGTCTGTACATATCCATGTTGCAGGATTTCTCCTTCTGACCTGTCCTTGCCTTTAAGGACAACCTTTACTCTGCTATCAATTCTCCACCAACTACACAATTAGATGCACTCTGTCACCAAGTCTTTGACATTCATCACTGCTTATCTCTGAAGCTGCAGTCTCAAACAGCTGGAAGATCTAATTCCAGGTGCCAACATTACTCAGTTTGCTTCATCCTAATGATTAACTTTTTTAAAGCCAGCTACGTCCTTACAGAAGGTATCTGTAGTTTTAATGTTTCTAATTTTATTTTTAACATGGAGATTCTTTAATGTTTAAATTGAAGTCATAAAAAATGTTTCTATCTAATTGATTTATTTTTACTGCTCCATCACTGATAACACATTTGGTCAGATCCTCACCAACTTAGGCATTGACTATTAAGATATGTTTTGATTATGAGTTTTCTCAGCATTTATATCAGCATACATATATATATATATACACACACACATATATATATATACACACATATATATATATACCCAACAGATTACTCTCTGCACTCATTAATATTAAGTGATTTTTCATTGTTTATAAATGAATGTTTAAATTCCATAGCCTGAAAGTCCATACTGTTCACAAATCAAGGTTTACCTTAGTTTTTCTAATCTACTTCCACCTATTTTCTCACAAAGAGATTCTCCTTTTCCAAGAAATTGTTCAGTCAATTACTTAAAAGCTAATCTAGATAATTGCTCTTCAAAGTCTTTGATCCTGTTTTTCTACTTCTTTAAAAACTTAGTCCAAGTTCTATGTCTTCCATAAAGCCTTCATTATTTTATTTTGTATAAGCATGGCATCTTTTATCTACAAAAGTAGTAATTATTTTTATATAAACTAGATTTATTTAAATCTGTTTAAAATATAAACTTTTTTTGCTTTCTCTTTGTTTGGTAGAATACATTTAGTGCTTGACACATTTCTTTTGTTAATACAAAGCATCATTTTGCTGTGCAATCTAAAGAATATATTATCGATTTTTAAAGTTATATCTATTCCTTTTTACTGTCATACCAGCCTAGCAACATTGTTGTCTCTTCTGAATGTCATATAAAAATGATCCAAGGTTTTAAAGATTTAATGCAAAAATGATTTCAATCCTTATCTCTAAATGGTATATTTAAAACTTACAATTTCCATATAATTATAACAATTTCAATTTGCATAAACTTTTATTTAAAGTAAAGGATAATTCACTGATAGTTTATACAGTGTTTCTAATAATGCCTTGGTTTATTTACAGTTAATTTGTTAATCCTTTGCATTTCCCACAATATCTAGAAATGTTGTTCCAGCTTGCAGAAGATAACGTTGAGGCAGGTAGATTAAACGATCATCTCCAAATATATGATAATGAGATAGACTTTTACTTAATATATCCTAATAATGTAGTTGTGTAGATTTTAATATGAAAAGGCGTTTTATCTATGGGACAAAGACGAAGAGGTGAATTAAGATAATTATTTAAATAAGTCAAGATGAAGGGGACATTTTCTCAATTTTTTAAATAGTTTGACTGAAAGCTTTCTTTTTAAGTCTAAGATTACATGAATAATTACCTCATTTCTCCATTTCACTTTACCAGTGTCTATTTGACCTCAATAGTGTGAGATGTTATCCCTATCAGAAGCATTCAGGCCGTTGCTTTCTCTTTCACCTTGCCAAGTCATTTCTTCCAAAGAAATAGAGAGAGAGTCTGAACTTGAAATTTAGAATGTTGTTTAACTTTCATCTTTCTTTTTCTTAGGGATATTTTTAAAATATTTGAATTCATACTCAAAAACCCTTTAATATAGATTTTGATTCTAATCATACAACAGAAGAGGCTGAACACAAGCTTATCACCAAAAAAACTCACAAGCTATTTTCCAAAAATGATTGCCAACTTGCATATTTATAGTTAGCAAATGTTTAGTAGTCTGAACTTTCTCAGTAGCATTCAGAATGCAAATTAGACCTGCGTAGGTACGAACAACTACCCACGTATTTACTGTGTAAATTAACTAATAAAAATTTTCAGAATTTTTATATGAGGCTGAAAACTCTCAGCTGTCTACTACAATATGGTACTTTTTAAACAATTCATGTTTTTTCTTAAGCACAATGAAAAATAATGACTGAATATGTGTAAAAAATTTGAGGCTTTTTTCCCCTGATGGTTATAGACCAAAACTATCTACCAACGTGAGAGGAAGAAAACAAAAGACCAAGTTTTTTGTCTGGATTATCTGTATTTATTACCTACCTTGAAAAGTAATCTATTTCACTCTTCAATTCACTCAGATTAGAGAAAGAGTCAACCTTATAAAAATACAGGGGAAAAAAGATGCAACTTGAACATACATTCCTTTTTAGCTGTTGTATTACTAAAAAGAATAAATCTTCAAAGTGCAAAAAGAAATGTATCAATGCTTTCAGCACTAAATTACTCATCTTTGAGGTTTTGATTCAAATTACGTTTAGATTGACCCAAAATATTCTATGTAGGTTTTATATTAAATATGCACAATCTATTATTTTTATGTATTGGGTTGTTCTACTTTGTAACAATTTTAGTTTCTAAGATACGTCATCATATTCACTCCATATTTAAGACAGGGTAGAGGAAAATTTCTTAAATGAGTGTCAAAACAGTATATTACATATTTATATGTAGAGTATTTGAGAAATCGCCTTCATTGAAACAAACTATAAAAACCTTAAAGCTTTACAGTGACAGACTTGGTAGGCCACACAGCCAGTGTAAAATTGGATTCAGTGTGATTATTTCTGGGCAATAATTCAGGGCAAATAACATCAAGGAAGGCTTGCATAAATCCAGATGGAAAAAGTGGATTTAAATCAAACTAATAGATTGCAAAACATGAAATATGCTTTGTACTGTGCCTTGGAGACACATGGCCAAATCCATATTCAAAAAGTAAAAACAAACCAGAGTGATTTGAGGAATAAATTACTTGTCATCGTGATCTTTTAAAAATGCCAGAATTTAATACAAAAATATAATCCTAACATTTATTGCAGCAAAAATAAATGTCAACATATTAGACTTAACTGGCAAAGCCTTGTGGTAGCATTTCTACAGAGTGAAAGGAACGTGACAAGCTGCATTTCACATTTATTAGAATAAGATTTGGTCTTCTTTATCATAAGCAGTAGATTTAAACACTCTATTTTAATTTACTTCATGGTATTGAGGAAAACATTGACTCAGATAAGAAAAAAAAATGCTGTATAAACTTGTTCACTGGAGCAATCCATCAATCTTAGAAGCTAAATATGTATTATGACAACACCATGCCTTTATAGTTAGAAGAATTGAGCACAAAATGGCTGTGACACATTCCATGTTTCAGGCAGCATATGTGAGTGGGAAATTCTGCGTGGATGCCTAGTCATACATAATAGACACTTCTTTTTTTTTTGTATCTTTACTTGATATTGTATACAGAGCTCAAGAGTTGACTAGAAATAGTGTCTGGGCCTAGAAATTTCCTTAATTTATTCTTCCTCAATTGTTTTCCTTTTATTAAAGACTATTACAAGGTATAATTTGTGTGTGTATTAAGTATGTTTTTGATATTTCTGTACTATTTCAGAAATAAGTGTTAGATTTCTGAGATTTTTCATAGCTGATATTTTGTAAGTCTTTTAGGCTAAATCAGCCCCTATATTCTCAACAGATAGAATATTCATAAAATTTAGTTATTCTGGACAAATGACAAATTTGACTTCTCTAGACTAGATAAGGGTCAAACATAAATGTACTTATCATAGGAAAAGTAAAATGTATATAATAGCAAGAAGTAAACACAATAAATATGTATATATGTAAATCGAAATGTTTGCATACACATTGTGCACAGATAAACATATAAATACCTTTGCAAGGAGTGCAAAAACCAGGCTTTTATATGCACGAAGGAATGCAATTATACATGCAAATTTTGAAGTGTCTAGTATGAAAATTAGTAATTTTAACACACTGCACTCTGCAAAGATTTTTACATTTAAATATGATTCCACTTAGCACTTAGGTAGTAAACAGAATTCCACATGCCAATGCATAAATGTGTTTTACATAAATACCCTAAATGTTGAAAAACTATGTGATTATATGGACTCAGCATATGTGCCACCAAAGCCTGACAAGTTATTAGATAATGTTTTGTGAAAAGGTATTTTTTTCCACATACCTCCTATGGAGTTTTAATTTTAAACACTAATACTTGAGAATTAAGGCCCCTTAAAAGTAAGCATTTCATGTACATTTGTTTGACTCTTTAATGAGAGTTGTAAAAGCTGCCATTCTTAAGTAGTTACCTGGGAAACTAAGATAATACGTTCATATTTTTTCAGATAAGAGATAAAAGTAGGCCAGGCAAGCAGTGGCTCACACCTGTAATCCCAGGACTTTGGGAGGCCAAGGCGGGTGGATCACAGGGTCAAGAGATTGAGACCATCCTGGCTACACAGTGAAACCTTGTCTCTACTAAAAATAAAATTACAAAAAAATTAGCTGGGCGTGGTGGTAGGCGCCTGTAGTCCCAGTTACTGGGGAGGCTGAGGCAGGAGAATGGCGTGAACCCGGGAGATGGAGTTCGCAGTGAGCCAAGATCGTGCCACTGCACTCCAGCCTGAACGACAGAGCGAGACTCTGCCTCAAAAAAAAAAACAAAAGACAGATAAAAGTGTAACCCAAACTAGCAGTATAGCATGCTGAATGTCACAGTTTTCTTTAGTTATTTGTGCTCCATATAGCCCTATGCCAGATTAAACCAGTCTTTTGATAATTCAATCCTGTCCACCGTTTACAATTTCTTATTCTCATTTTTTACTGTAATGCACTAAGACTCTCATGTACTATTTTCTTTATCTCAATTAATGATATATTTCATCAATGATAAACTTAATAACTGTATCTATTAATCAATTCCTTCAGTGATAAAAAATCAATTTCCTATGCACATAGCCCAGGGCTCGGCATATAGTATGTGCTTTGTACATACTAAATGAACATACATCAGACCCTCATATGCCAACTACTGAACTAAGTGCTGCAGATTCAAAACAGATAACCCTCAGGACACTCATAGTCTAGTGAGGAAGACAGACAAGTTAATTTTAGTGTGATATGTTAAAAGTACGGAAGCAGAGGATGTACCTAATCCTGCTTAGGTTGGGACTGAAGAGTACAGGGTCAAAGGGAATGAAAAGATGGTGGTTATGAGGGAGACTTCACATAAAAAGTTATTTATATCCTAAAGTTCAAAGATAAGTGGATGTTTTCCAGGTGAATAAATGGGTGGCATGTTCTATGCATGTGTTGGCTTTCAGAGGCACATCAATAAACAATGGCTGAAAGACTAGATTGATAAAGCCATAAGCAATTTTTGTCTTGCCCTTGCCATATATTCTAATTGGCTCAGGGTTCTCTTACTATTTCCCTGGTTCAGGGCAAGAAGAAAGTTTTCTGCATTTAAAAAATCTATCTATTCAACCCAAAGCAAAACAAATCATTAATTAAAGAATCAAGGGGTTTACATAAAAACATCAAGTCTGTATGACTCAGAGGAGTAAAAACAAAACCAAATCCATCCACACAAATTTTTAAGTTTCATTTGTATGTGTGCACTGGTTCCTGATGGCTACTCAATTGCATTCTCTCTTTCTCATACCTACCTTGTTTCGTCCTGATTTCTAGCTCTATTAATTAGTATTTCCTATTCTTCAGCTTCACAGAAATAGATTCATGCAGTATATAATCTCTAGTGTCTGGCTTCTTTCACTCAAGTTATTTTCTCGAGATCTATTTATGCTATTAAACATAGCAATAGCTGATTCTTTCTCCTTGTCTCACAGTTTTCCATCACATTGTATGCACAGTAAACAAATTAACTATGCTCAAATATGACTCAGTAATTCCTGGTTCAATGAAATGCCAATAAATGTATACAAGTTCATAAAGGATCATATATAACATTGTTAAACCCAGTGTTAGTGATGATAGGAGGGAAGCAGAGGCCGCCTGTTTCTCCATCTATGGAAAAGTGGGTAGAAAAATTGTGGAAAATGTAAACCATAAAGTTCCCCACAACATTTAAAAAGAATAACTAGCTGAATATTTTTAAATAATGCCAAAGTAAATATATGCTGCTAAGAGAAAAATTAAGTAAAGAATAATGTATATAATTAACAAAATTAAAAGTAAATACAAAGAAAAGAATAATGCACATTTTTAAGAACACAGACTTATACATTCATTAATCACATTAAAATGGTTGCCTGTGGAGTGTGGATTGGGGGGAATGATAAGGATAAGGGAAACAAACTGGAAACAAACCTTGCATAAATAAATGATATAAATAAATGATAATATCCCTGTGCTAAAGGCATATGGTTAATTCAATAATCTGAACCTGAGGTCTAACAAAATAAAAAAATCTAATCTATCAAAAATGTTTGTTCTTAAATATATCCTGAATTCATCCATTTCTATCCATTGCCATAGCTACTACTATAGTCCAAGCTTCCCTGAAGTCTCATAGGAGCCACTGAAATACCTTCCTAGCTGTCTCATGCTTCCATGCTTTCACCCCTGTTGTTATTTCTTTACTCAACAGCCAAAGTGAGCTTTTTGAAACTTGTATCAGATCCCTCTTTTCCTTTTCTAAAATATTTACCATTAGAATATTTTAGGCAAACAGAGTAGGTCTTGTCAGTAAATGTTTTAACAATAAGAAAAAATAGCATGGAGAAATATGGGACACCTGAATAACAAGGTATGACAAAAAGCTGGTTATAAGACTTGGGCTTATGTTGAGTGATTTTAGGATATGTTCAAGGAACCATAGGTTTGCCTTGGACTAGGTACTGAAGTTTTACAATCCATTGTCTTAAAAATCTGTATCTACTTGGCAAAGAAATGTGCAAAGCTGAAATTGAAACTGTCTTTGCAAGAATTATAACTGAGAAAATTATCACAGTGAAAGAGATATCACTTAACCAACTCCATCTTGCTTCTAACTTCCGGGCTGTCCTTGTTCATTCCGGGGCGTAGGCTGAACTAACTTTGAGAGGAACTTAGTTTATAATTTGAAACAAAGATAATAACAGCCCTTTCCCAAAACAAACTCGTTTCCTGCCTGGGGACTAGACCAACTTTGTAAGACTAACAAATTAGTCACAAGATTAGAAATTTGGTTTAGGGATCATGCAGTTGTAGGCTGCGAGATTCTGACTCTCCCCAGATTGCTCCTGGGGAAAACATGACTGTTGTAAAACCTAAGATAAATGCTTGAGATATTTCGCAGACCCTGCACTTGATGGATCAGCTGGCACCACCCAGATCAGTAAACTGGTCCCTCTGATCTCATAGCCCCCACCCAGGAACTGACTCAGGGCAAGAGGACAGCTTGGACTCCCTAAGATTTCATCTTCGACCTAACCAGTCACTACTCTTGACTCACTGGCTCCTACCCACCAAATTGTCCTGAGAAACTCTGATCCCAGAGTTTTCAAGGACACTTCATTGAGTAATAAAAAACTGGTCTCCCATACAACCAACTCTGTGTGAACTAAACTCTTTATCTATTGTAATTTCCCTGCCTTGATAAATCAGCTGTCTAGGCAGTGGGTAAGGAGAACCCATTGAGCAGTTACAAAGCTCTTTTGGAAAAGAATGATCAGGCATCCATGTTGGTTGAGTGAGGAGGTTTGGTCATATTTCTGGTTTACCCAGTGTTATTGGTTTCGTCTGTGGTCACACATGATTACAATATGGGCTTTTATTTTGTCTCATCTCACCATAGTCGCAAAATGATCCTGCCTAGGTTTGGAGAAAATGTTTACTTTTAATAAAACTATGGTTTAGTTGTTAATGCCAGGGCAGACAGCTGGCAGGGCTTTTGTTTTCTTTCTCCAAATCCCCCTTTCGGCTAAGGTAGATGGAGTTAGCTTGTAGGACATTAATTTGTGATATTTACATCTTCACCACTGCCAACATTCTGCTACTCAGGAGAGTGTCCAGAGAATGTGGTTGGTAGTTAGACTCAATTTAGTCCCCTTTTATCATTTTGTTTTCAAATGAATTTTTGAGTTACCTGATGTATCAATAGCTACAGAATAACACTCAAGGCTCTGGACAGGATTTATAAACCCACTGCCACACAGACAATTGCCAAAAACCAGAATGGTTTTTGATGGTCATCAGTCCTTGTAATTGGTCCTGAATACAAGGCCCTACAGTAACCAAACTCACACAATGAAAACGTGTCACAAAATTGATCAGGGCTCTTCTAGCTTTAAAATTGTAGAAAAGGACTACTTATGAAAGATTAAAAAGGTGAATTAGTGGCAACGGAGGCAGAAAAATATATAACTGAGTCAGAATAATGGTAAAACACAAGACCAATAAAGGGAGCTATGATATCTCTGTTTAAGTAATATACAATAGAGCTACAGGGATACAGTCTATCTTAAAGAATGGTCCATTGTTCTTTATTATGCCTTGTGAGTTTTCTGTTCTTCCTTCCTGTGTCTCCACACTTTAAACTTCCATTATCTGAAGTAGCTTGAAGGGTCACTGGTATATCCTAGGTTCTTAGAAGAGACCACATAACAGTGCTCAATAAATACTGAAGAAATAATTAATGAGTATGACTCTGTTTCTGAAAGCTGGGAGAATCTAAACCACAATCTAGTACTATGGTTTATATTCACATATAACCTTCTCAGATACATTCCTTTTTCTTCTCCAAGAACAAAATTTATGTTCAGACTGCGAGAAATGAAGTCAAACAATTGTAATCCTATCTCTATGGAACTGCCTTTTAATGTGTTCTCTGTCTTACAGTTATAGATCTCTAGTGGTTCAATAGTGAACTCCAGTTTCAGGTACAAATTACCACTCTCAGACAACAGCAGTCATGGTTTAAGGTTACACTCTTTACCCTAGACATGTCTATGCTATTTTGTGAAATTTGTAAGCTATGTCTCCAAGCATTTAAGTGTCTCTATCTAGGTTCTCAGAAAGCTTCAGTTCACCATTAAGAGGTGAGGTCACCATCTCTGAGATAAGAAAAACTCTGAAAAAACATACGAACACCCTCACAAACACAAACACACAATTACAACCTCTGCATAAAACATGATTCCTCACTTTTCAGTCTTTATGTTAATCGAAGTAAATCAGGCCTAGAGATACTGTGTAGTACACTCATTAAAAAATATTTCAGCAATGTAATTGCCTGTCCCTAAGTTTCATAACCATAAAATGTCAGAGATAAAACTGAAAAAAGACATTAATGGACCCACTCATCTATTATCTCACCTATAAAAGGCTTCATAGTTAAGTGACCTGAGCTATCTTCTGGGTGTTTCTCCAGGCCTGATGATGATATTCCTGTCTTTGTTGTCTTCCTTCATTAATCCCTTGGTTCTCTCCCTCCTATCATTAAAATAGTGTGTCATCTACATAACTTGAATGTCTTGTACAGGCTTTGTTTACTGTAGAAGTTTGATACCACTGTCCAGATTCAGCATGACACAGCTCTGTGTGCGTGAGACCTCTAAGAGTGGTGGTGATGAAGAAATAAATCAAGGGATGTACATCTCTGAAAAGTGTCTGACAATGAGTAAATATTCAGTAAACATAAGTTGTCTTAATTTTGCCTAGTTCAGGCTGTGGATTTCTATATTCTCTCTACAAACATTTACGATGCCTCCTCCATAAATCATAATTCAATCTCTGGAGATACACAATAGATCACTGCTCATTATAAAGCAACTCTTAATCTACTGGAGGAGATGGATAATAAACAGGCAAGTTATAATTAGCATAGTAAGTTTTATGATATTGATTTATGCAAGGTATTATTAAAATACAGAAACAATGTGAGTGGTTAGAAAATGGGCTGTGATTTCAAATCCCACTAGCTTTTTGTTTTTGTCTTTTTTTCCCCCAGAAATATAGAATTGTTGTATTGGGTTTTGGTAGTTCAAATATGCTAAAAAAGGTAGGTATAGATGCTATAGAAAACTTACTTCAATTTAAGACTTTTTACTCTCCCCATTGTTAAGTATAATTGCCTTTAATGTTTCTGCTGCATGCATTGAACACATCAGATTGTGTTATAATTTTTGTTTCAACTACCAATAATAATTTTTAAAAAGCACGAGAAGAAATATAGTCTGTTATTATTTACTCCTACTTTTCTTCATTCTAAGCTTTTCTTTTTGAAGTTCCAAGCCTCTTTTTCTTTCAATACTTGAAAAATATTATGCCACTTCCTTCTGTCCCCTAAGGTTTTATATGAGACAGTCACTGTCATTCAAATTGGTGTTTCTGTATAAGGAATGTATAATTTTTCTGTGAATACTTTAAAAATTTTTCTTTGTTTTAATTTTCAGAAATTTAATTATGATACATTATGGAATTAATTTGCTTATGGCAAGCTTAAAAATATATTTCTTTCTGTTTTTCAGATGGGGTAAATTCCACTAATCTGTCCTCAAGTTTACTGATTCTATCCTCTGTCAACCACTCTCTCTATTATTGAGCCCTAGCAAGGTTTTTTGCTTTTGTTTCATATATTTGGTGAGTCTTTCTAGTTGTTAGTTTTCTTTCATTTTGTTTTGTTTTTTACTTGTTGAAAGTGTGTCCGTGATTGCGATGGAAGCATTTTTTGTAATTGTTACTTTAAAAGCTTTGACGGGTAATTCCAACATCTGAGTCATCTTGCTGTTAGCTTCTGTTGATTTTTTTCTCATTCAAATTGTGATTGACCTGGTTCTTGTTATGAGAAGTGATTTACAATTGTATCCTGGACATTTTTAGGTATTATGTGAGATTACCCAAGAGATTCTGTGACCTACTTAATTTTTTAAATTGATTAAATTTAAGATTTAATTTGTCGTGAGATTCTGAAACTAGTTAGTCTTTTTTAGCAGGCAGTTGCTTTGTTTAATTGCAGTGCACACAGGTCCTCGGGAAGGTAGATCCCCAGCTTTCTGTTGGGCCCTGTTGACATCACCACAGAAGAAATGGGGCTCTGACTCACACTATCTCATTGCAGTCAGAGTGCAAACTCAGCTTCCACTCTGAGATGGGACTGAAGGGGGAACCCGAGTGGTAAGTAGTCCTTCTTCACACTGCTTCATTTAGTCTTGATACTGATGAGTGGGGGTGAAGGTTCAGTTTTCCACTAAGTCCTACTGAAACCTGCTAAAAGAGGGGTCACAGAAAACTGAAATGCTGGCAAGCTCCTACTCACATTGCCTTGTTCAATCTCTGGACTGTTTCAAACCCTGGCAGGGGAATCAGAACACTGCACACATCCACTAAGCAAAGAATGAAAGATTAGCTCTCTGCTTGCTGGCTGACAATACAAAGTGAGGGATTAGGTTACCAATATGTTTCTCCAAGCGGGGAGACTGGGTAAGAAGACTGGCTACCTGCTCAGTCCCACTGACCCCTGCATGGAGAGGGAGGGGCAATTTTTATATTGATGTTTGCCTGGAATAGAGTTGCCACAGGTAAGCCACCCTTTTCCTCCATTCTTTGGCTGGAGGAAGAGTCTTTTCTTGGATTTATTATTGTTCTGTGTCTGTTGACATTTCCCGGTTGGAGTCTTCTGAACTTTGCTTTCCCAATTATATGGAAGGAAAGAACTCATTGCCATTTCATTCTTCACATTCTAGGATCCTTAAGCAATCTGCATTCTCCTTTCAAACTTTCATCATCTTTTTACATTAGTTTGTTGTGTTATGTCCGTGGCTTCCTTAGTAGTAGAAGGGAAGACCTGGGAGGAATAGGCCTACTCCATGTTCATCAGGTCTTTAGATTAAATGTTAATAAATTTCTCAGGACAATTAATTAAGGGATTGAGGATTTACTAACAGGGAAGCATATATAAGGGGTATCATCCCCTGTGAATACTGTCTTCCTCACTAATTTTATCCCTTTGGTTTATCCTTTTGAATGTTTTGAATTCAGGCTCTTTACAACATAAAGATGATACGTATCACATTGAAGTGAACTGAAAAGTCACGAAATACATGGAACAAAATCATCAATTTGTATTGACTTACTTCTCTCACTCTTACGCTTCCTCCTATCATCTTTCCTCTCATTCTATACTTAAGTTATTCCAATTTCTGAAAGCAACCTCTCCTCTCCCCTCTAGACCTATACACTTATAGGACACAGAACACTTCTCCTGTACAAAAATATCCCCAAGGACTCCATGTATATTTTTCCAAGAAAACTAAGGGCAGTGCTCTGCATGATGGAAAATATGTTTTCTTCTGTCATAGGACTTGCCATAAATATGTATTATACACATAGGACTTGCCATAAAATAGTTTGAAACCATACACTGCAACATTTTTACCATCACACCCATATTTGTTGATTAAGGCATTGTCTTATTTGGGAGTTTTTTCATTTGACATCCAATTAATACTCATAATTGATTAGCATTTCATTTGAGCTAATTAACACTTTTCACAAAAGAGTCTTAGGAAATTAAATATGGATTGTGTTGGAATGAAGAAAATTCTGGACGCGGTAGAAAAGGAAATGGAACTATAGCTGCTCTGTCAGAAAAGCAGTGAACGTGCCTTAAAATGGTGGTGACATAAGAAGATTTTTGAGTGCTACTCCAGCAGACTTCTGGCCAGGGTAGATGGAGGTATAGGCCAGTTGGACCAATGAGAAAAATGAATGAGATAGAACAGTAGAAGTTTTAAGTGCCATTATGGAATTTTCACAAGCTTTAAGCAATGCAAGGAAAGAACTTATTTTGAAATTACATTTGGTGGTTAGCTTTTGTTCTTTTGAACTGGAAATGTTCTGAGACTGGGCTTCAAAAAACCCTTAAAACGTGACCTTCAATAATAAAGGTTATTATTTTGCAGGGAGAGCTCTAGGTTGCATAAGACCTCAAAGAGTTGAGATAATTGCACAAGGATGCTAAAAGGAGAAATATTGCTGAAAAAGATAAGACATAAGTTATGGTGTCAGGTAATTTATATATAACTTATAATAATTATCTCAAATTTTATCAAAGTTAAAGCAGCCTAAATCCATGTCATTGTGCTACAATGCCCAGTGATAAATAAGACATTTGGCAGTCTTCTCAACTTCAATAGCCCTAAAACAATTTCAATTATACACAGTTGAAAATAAAACTGTACCTCTAATATAGTATCTCTTCAACCAAACAGTGTCTGTTTTGTTGTTGCTTTCTTGTTTGGCTAAATTATTTTTAAAATTTTACCTATCTTGTACTATTCTAATATTCTTTCCTTTAAGTCTTTCAAAAATGCTCAGACAATGCATTCTGTCTCTACATTTTAAGATAATCTGTATATGACAGAACTATGGAATAATAACTTTATGCTAATGTCATATTTTAATTTGACCCAGGCAAAGTTAACTTATTATAGCAAAGTGTCAGGTGAAAAAGATCAACTGGTCTTAGAAAGGTATTTCTTATTTTCCTGATTTTGAGATTAATATTTGATAACAACAACAAAAAAGTGGTACTGCATTAACAACATCTCATTTGTCCCAGGAAATAATTTCACCAATCTTGTCAGCACTTTTTAAAATCATTTATATTTACCTTTAGGTTTAGATAATGAAAAATTCATTTCTTGCTGTGATGAAATATGTGTAGTCCTTTCATACAATGCTACCCACATCTGATATCGTATAAAAGCAAGTTTGTATACACAAACATACATAAATGCAAATATTATAGACAGAGTTTTCATCTTCATTCAAATATAATTTTAGACATCTCTTTTTACATGTATGTGTGTGTGTGTATGTGTGAGTGTGTGTGTGTGTGTGAGAGAGAGAGAGAGAGAAAGAGTGGGGAAGTGAGGTGACCCACATACAGGTTTAATATTCAATGCTTTCTTTAGTGTTATCACTATGAATCAAAGCATCCATAATATATACACAGAAGTTATTTATCTCCAAGCTAGCAATTACGTTACTGTATGCTGATAGCATAACCATTCATATTCTCTTTCTTATTCTCACAATATATTCATTCCTCCATCTCCACCTCCCAGCATGATGCTTTCTCAGCAAATTCTAAGTGTAAATGCCAAAAACCTATCTAGTGTATCTCTTTTCTGTTCTTGTTTGACAAACATAAATTCTAATTCACTATCCTTGTTTGTGTCAGTTCTTCTCATAACCCCATTGTTGGGGATGCCAGTAAGGGAACAAATTTATTATGAATACTGGACACGTTTGTGTTTTCTGTCTGCTTGGCTGGGCATTGCCACCTCTGGTTGCTGTCTCTTTTGTCGTTGAAATATCTATTGCCTTGACGTATAGCACATAAAGGTTTCATCAGTAAGGAAACTGTTTTTGAATATGCTCTGAAGTCTACAGAGTAATCCAATTGGAAGCAAATGATTGGGAATCATTAAATTTTCTCTTACATTACCAGGCTGTGATGATTTTATCAGCTTTGTCACATAAGCACAAATGCTTTCTCCTTCAAACTAACTGCGGTTTGTGAAATCTCACTCTGACTGCCATTAAAGTCAAGTCATCATCGTTTCATTGAAAATCCTCACTGCAGATTTCCCAGGTGTTTCCAAATTTCTGACTAGAACATGTGCTTTTCCTGTGATTAGACTATATAGGGCAGACCTAGCCTTACTTTGCCTAGTTTCAATCATCTAGCTATTTCCACTTAGATTTAGAAATCCGACATCAGTTCAGACCAGAAAATCCTAATATTCACCAATATATATGTTTCTTGAAAACAGTTCTTAATAAATAATTGTTATCCCTTCCTTTTATTACTTTGAATACTGACATTGCTAATATTAAACTAAAGAAAAAAATTAGATGGCATTTTCATTCAGAGAGACCAGTTGGCTTTTTGATAAGGATCTCGAGGACAGTTTCTTGAGTGGGATAGTACTTGGGTCTTGGCCTCAACTTTTAGGCCTAGGAAATGCTTTTCAGCATTCATGGATGTGATTGCCTTCAAAGGTATGTGATTCATGCTAACCAAACAGAAACGACATCTGTAAAATCACGTTGTGCAATTTATTTTACTAACCGGCAAGCTAAACAAAATATACATGTTGAAGAGTGCAATATCTTCCAGTAAGAAAGTTTTATCAGGAGGAAACTTCTAATCAATACATTGTGTGTTAAGCACAGAATCATAGCGAGAGGAATCACTGAAGATATTAATGACCAGTGTCATCAAGTTATTTGTAGTACATCTGTCTTCTGTGTAGAAATAGTTCTACTGAGCAGACTACACAACTGAATCAACTTATTATGAAGTATCTCTCCTGGACATTGGTGTGTGTACAATAACACATCCTTGCTGAATGCAACCCCTGTTTTTATGATGACATGATAACTCTACCTTTTTTGAAAAAAGTTGTCAGAGTCATATTCGATTAACGTGACAAATTTTATTTTAAAATTTATGCAATTTTAGTTTAAAAAGTTACTATTATTAGGCAATTCATTTGTAAAAATCAATTCATGCCTACTTGATCAAATTCTTTCAGCTATTGCCTTATGAGGAAGATGACCACACTGTTTATTATTTAAACTAGAATACTTTTGATACCTTTATGCTGAGACTAACACTATAAAACTGGACTTTGCCAAGAAAACTGGAATACATCATTATGTTACTGATAGGTATTTCATAGTTTTTCAGATGACTAATCTCATCTGTGGAATTTACTTGTTCCATCCTTTTACTTCAAAATTCTTGGATTGAATTTTTGTCATCTTTGACCTTTATCATGACTGCTGTTCTTTTTTCTATCTGGTTGCTTTAGATTCATCACACGCTAGTACCCATCCACTTTTTTCCTGATATCTTTTTAATTTTGAAAGATTGTTGCCCACATTAGGACTCTAATGTAATAGTTGTTTGCTTGTATATTATTCCTTAACAGCCTTGTTAAGAAGTCACATTCTCTCAATTTCATCTGAAAACAACTTCTTTTAAGAAAACAAGCATCCAGACAACCTCAACTCACACACTGTAAGACACTTCAACTTGTTTCTTCATTGGTAGAGACAATTGTTCCCTGCTTATGTTGTAATTAGATGGAGAACTCACTGGATTCTGGCTAGAGTCACTCTCAGGTCTACCCTTTAATATCTCTCAAGAACCTTCTTCCATCTGTTCCAGACGGATTCAAAAGATCTAGTGGAGGACTGTTGTGTCACCTCCAGAAAGTGGCAGTGAAATAGAATTTAAAAAGCCTTGGCCCTACCTCATAGACCCTCTCTGGGATGAGAAATAAACTATCATTATGGTAAGCCACAGTGATTCAGAATTACTTATTGTAATGATTAATCTTCCCTGATTAATATGGGTGCCACTGAAGATGAATTCACAAAAACACCACCAGAAAAGCCCTGTCTAAATAATATGCAATACACTGGTGAAATAATTACATACTTTTCAGAGCATATAAGGCTTTGCAATATTTTCTCCAAGCACATCTTTTCTGATTGTCTTTCTCTTGATCATCTTTGCATTTCTACAAAACTCAACCAGTCAATGTGCTTCTTGCATTTCTCTGCTTTTCTGCTTTAGTGACTTCACTCATTGTGTAACTTTTGTCCTTCTTTCTAAATTGCACCTGCCCATATTTGAATAGCATCCTTTCTATGAATCACTCCCAAACAAAACCAACACACACACACACACACACACACACACACACACACACACACACATTGAAAACAAAACCAAATAAAATAAAGACTTCGGAACGAGTTAACACTTTTCTGGAAAGACCCATGCCACTCCATTTGAGTATGTTTTGATTATGAATCTCATTTTACCTTATGTTATAATTGTTTAAGATTAAGTACCACCCCTTTTATTGGAATATGTTACAGATTTCACATTTCATTTAGCTTTGTATTTTCCAAAAGTTTCAAAGTACTGTTGAAAATATTTGTTGAATGATTGGAAGCTCTTTAAGGTATACTGTTTATTTCAAAATGTTTAGAGATTTGCCCTTTAGCTGTTATCTTTAAATCACTGCCAAATCTATATCTCTTGTCATTACACATTTCTACTGTCCATTGCTGGATAGTGCTTACTTTATATTTTACAGTGAATTTTAAATAATCATACACATTCCCTGCCTTTCTGAGTTCTCATTCTTTATACCTTTTTCTTATAGCTCTGCCTTAATTTCTATTACATTTACTTAAAACCTGGTAGACATCTTTGGTTTCATACTGTAAATTATCCATTCATATATTCCACAAATAGGAACTAAGAATCAACTTAAGTGCAATATATACTTTACCACTACTTGATACCAGTATAAGTAAGTCAGCAGATCATGTCAGTGCTTATGGCTCATTCTATTAGGTTTAAATTATTGTTAACTACATTAAACAAATTTACATTAAATGTAGGATTCCATTAGATTTTATTCTTCAAACAATGTTTATGAAGGTTTTACTAATTTAGGTCTTATCACAAGTCTGTCTATTCTGCACTCCCAATTTACCATATTGCCACTTGTCTTTCTATTCTTTCATCCATAATATCCAGTATTTTTTGGTTACTCTTCATAAGGCATTAATTTAATCATGCTGTTCAGTGGACTATCCCCAATGACTTCGTCTTTGCCACAGGATAAAGTCTAAACCTATTAGCCTGGTACTTAAACTTTTATCTTCCCCATAATATTAATACCCAAAAAGCCCAAACTGACCAACTTTAATACTCACTAATTGACCACTCCTTCACATTAAAAACTATGTTAATCACTGTACAGTAATCTTCCTAACAAGCTGCTTGCAATTTCCATTGAAATGGTGAAGACAACAAGCCTTACAAGGACTCAATATCCTACCGAAAATTGCATTGGTAGTAAGCACCCAAACTGAGTCTATAATTCAGGCAGTTTTTACTTTAAAGTTTCCTAGATTCTGCTAGTATTTTGTCTTGCATTTATCTATTAGAAACATATTTTCTTCTACATGTTTATGCTCATTTGCCTCAAAAGCAAGAATGAGCAAAGCCATACAATCCATACAAATCTAAAACTCCAGTGAATTGCATAATCAACTAGAATGTCCCAGCAGGTAAAGCACAGTCAGCACTGACTTTGCAGTAGCGTGGGTCATAAAAATGATCATGGAAGTGGAAACTTTGCAAAGCAATTGGAATAACCAATGTGAAAAAAATAATATTTAAAAATGTTTGCCAAAATTAATTTTTTTCTTATTTCTGATTATAAATGTCCAGTGAGAAATAATCAGCCAAGTAAAAAGACAACCCACAGAGTGGGAGAAAATATTTGCAAACTGTGCATCTGACAAAAAACTAATATCCAGAATCTACAAGGAACTCAAACAAATCAGCAAGAAAAAAATTGATGAATCCCATCAAAAAGTGGGTTAAAGACATGAATAGACAATTCTCAAAAGAAGATATACAAATGAACAACAAACTTGAAAACGTACTCAACATCAATAATTATCAGGAAAATGCAAATCAAAGCCACAATACAATTCCCCCTTAATCCTGCAGGAATGACAGTAGTCAAAAAAATCAAAAAATAATAGATGTTGGGATGGATATGGTGAAAAGGGAACACTTTCATACTGCTTGTGGGAATGTAAAGTAGTACAACCACTATGGAAAACAGTATGGAAATTCCTTAAAGAACTAGAAGTGGAACTTCCATTTGATCCAGCAATCCCACTACTGGGTATCTACCCAAACGAAAATAAGTTATATGAAAAAGACACTTGTCTGTTTATAGCAGACAAATTTGCAATTGCAAAAATGTGGAATCAGCCTAAATGCCCATAAACCAAGGAGTGGAGGAAAAAAATGTTGCATATGTATATATGCATCATAGAATGCTACTCATCCATAAAAAGGAATGAAATAATGGCATTCACAGCAACCTCGATGGAATTGAAAATCATTATTCTAAGTGAAGCAACTCAGAAATGGAAAACCAAACATTGTATGTTCTCACTTACAAGTGGGAGCAAAGCTATGGGGATGCAAAGGCATAAGAATGACATAATGGACTCTGGGGACTTGGGGGGAAGGGTGGGTGGGGGGTGAGGGATAAAAGACTACACACTGGATGCAGTGTACACTGCTTGGGTGATGGGTGCACCAAAATATCAGAAATCACAACGAAAGACTTTTTCCATGTAACCAAACACTGCCTGTTCCCCAAAAACTATGAAATAATAATATAAGAAATAAAAAGTATAATAAAATAAGTTAAGCAGTAAGAAATTAATATTATTGTTTTCTAATTAATAATATAAGTAACAAAAGATGCTAAAATATTATTTAGGAGAGATTTCCTCTAGAAGTAGGATTGGGGTTCAGAAAGTTTTGGACGAGACCCAGACTGATGCTCTAAGGTACTTAATTATACACTACAGTCCAAACTTGGTATCTGGAAGGATTGGTCCCAGGACCCACCACAGATACCAAAATCCACAGATACTCAAGTCCCTTATATAATATGGTGCAGTATTGTGTATAACCTACACACATCTTTGTGTATACTTTAAATCATCTCCAAATTACATATAATACCTAATACAATGTGAATGCTATATTTAAAAAGGGCAGTGAAATTTAAAAAGTAAAAGCTATTTATTTAGCATATTATAATTTAAAATATTAGAGATATTCAAAAATATTTTATTTCTTTTTTAAAAAGCTCACTAAGAGTAGTTTGAATAGTGCGTGACTTATTTTCATATAACTGATGATACAGAGTAAGCATCTTTTTTAGGCTTGGCAAATCCTCACACTCTTCCAAGTTTAGATTGGTTTCCAACATTTTATCCTCTACACTTTCAATGTCATAAAAAATTTCTAAGAATTTCTTAATTGAGAGGCTTCTTTTTTTTTTTTTTTTTTTGCCAGCATCACTCCCTCTAGGATATCTTGTCCCCTTTTATCACAACACATTTCCTCATTTATGTAGATTCATTTGCCTTTACTAAATTCCTCCTCTGTTGTCTCTTGGATGGTGGCAACGTCATCCTTCCTACAGTCAACTATTTATTCTATAACTTTTCTTAAATTATATTCAGATTTTACCAACAGTACTGTCACTTTTTGTTTGTTGCATTTTAAGCTTTGTTGGCCATTTTCCCTTTTTGGTTATCCAGTTTTGAAAATGTCATATGGGTTTATCACTGGAAGACAGGGATGCAACACAACTACACACTTTGCTGTCTGTACATGATCTAACTAACAAATATGTAGGAAATAATTGACAGCATTTCAAGGAAGTAGCATAGTTGGTCACAGATCATGTTGCACATCTGTTACTTATTGTTGCATCTGTTACCTATTACCAAGAATAGAAGTCTGAACACTTCTGCCCACTGTGTCTTTGGATAGGAGTCACCAAAGAAAACACAAGACAGCAAAGCACTGGATGGAACAAGGCTTTGCTCAACATTGAGAAGAGACAGAGCAAGATCAGCTTCTGTAATGGGTGTTGAATGTCCATGGTCAGCAGGTTCCTCCTGGCAGCCACCAAAGGCAATTGGCCTGCACTCACCTCTCTTGTACTACAACAGGACCCCATAACTCCTTTCAGGGGACAGTTATAAACGGTAAAGACACACTCAAGTAGCACAAAAGATACACATGGAGTCAGAAACAGGGACATATATTCCCACACAAGATTGTATACCTAGCATAGGCTGCATGTCAGACTATTCATCTCTTGGCAAAAAAAAGTATTCTAAGCTCAAGGCCAGTTCTCAGGTGGCTTCCTGGGGATTGAAAGACTTTGTGCATGAGATCTTTCCCAACATTTATGCAGTGCTTTGTGGACTCAAGACCTAGTAGCAAACTTTGTACTTTATAAAATTACCTATAATTCATTGGAAACTTAAATTTGAGCTGCAATTTCATGTAGATTCACAAATGATTCTCATCTCCAATATGTATGGGCATTCTTTTTTTCTCTAGTAAATAATTTCTTTAAATCCTTTACTCACTCTCATAACCTCCTTCTCCTTTGTAATTTTGACCTAAAGAGTGAGGCAGAGTCTAGTCCATCATCATCATTTTTGCATTTGTTGTTTCTTCCTAGTCTCTCTCAATCACTCTTTTATATATAGGTTCATATGGATTTTATATAAACTATCTTAACCTCTACGTCAAAGATACCAAAATATATGTGCCTAAGGGTTAAACAAGCAATATAACTGAATGTTGTAGAAAGAAGACTTCTGACTGACTGAAGGATTTGTGCCCTTCATAATGGACTGAACATCTTCTTTGCTCCAGAAGGATCTCTGCAATGCCAAAAAGAGAACTTTAGGATATTTTCCCAGAAGAAAGCAAATTTTGTTGTTGTTGTTGTTTTGTTTTGTTTTCATAAAAATTACTTCATATGACAGTTTCTCAATGAGTTAAAAATAGAATTACCACACGATCCAATAATTTCACTTGTGAGTACATACCCAAAAGAATTGAGAACAGAGACTCAAATAGATATTTGTATACTCATGTTCATAGCAGCATTATTGAAAATAGACAAATGGTGGAAGCAGCCTAAATATCCATCTACAGATAAATGAATAAGCAAGATGTGTAATATGCATACAACAGAATACAATATTTTTAGCCTTAAAAAATAATAAAATTCTCAGCTGGGTGCAGTGGCTCACTCCTGTAATCCCAGCACTTTGGGAGGCCAAGGCGGGTGGATCACCTGAGGTCAGGAGTTTGAAACCAGCCTGGCCAAAATGGTGAAATCCCGTCTCTTCTAAAAATACAAAAATTAGCCAGGCCTGGTGGTGGGCGCCTGTAATCTCAGCTGCTGGTGAGGCTGAAGCAGGAGAATCGCTTGAACCCAGGAGGTGGAGGTTGCAGTGAGCCGAGATTGTGCCACTGCACTCCAGCCTGGGTGACAGAGCAAAACTCCATCTCAAAAAAATAAAGAAAAAAAAAGAAAAAGAAAAAGAAAATTTTGTCACATGCTACAACTTGGATTATTCTTGACGGTATCATGCTATGTGAAATAAAACAGTCACAAAAGGACAAATACTGCACGACTCAACTCATTTTGACATACTTAGAGTCATCAAATTCATTAAGTTAGAAAGTAGAATGGTGGTTGCCAGAGGTTAGGAGAAGGGCCACTGGGCAGTTATCAGTTAATGGGCACAGTATTTCAGTCTTACAAGATGGAAAACAAAAAGCCCTTCAATGGATGATGGTGATAGTCACATAACAATCTGAATGTACTTAATGCCTCTGAATGGTATCCCTAAAACTGGTTAAAGTGGTTAAAAAAAGATGCTATGTATATTTTTTAATGCATTATTTTAAAATATTGGCAACGAATTCATGTAAAAACAAAACAAAAGAAAACAACCCTGGATCAGAAGGGCTGAATATAGTTTTTTTGTTGTTGTTGGTGGGGGGTGGGAGGGGCGGGTAGTGGATTATGCTTATAAAATAAAAGTGTGGGCTCCTTAAAAAAGGCTGTATAATCAAATATATTACTGACAGAGAGACTTTGTTTTTACTTGTTTTTAAAGGAAAACAAATCCTCCCCTTAACAGCTACACATTTAATGAGAGTAAGAATTTTCCACAGGCTAGCTTCTGCTCTGTACAATTCTAACTTTTTTATCCCCTTCTATGTCACATACTTTAGATCCCAGTTTTACAGAATATTTTCATGTGATTTCCACTTTTGCAAATTCATGTCAAAATTCCTGAAGCCTTTCTATAGGGCTGTAACTGGAAATGCTACTTATGGGAGTGATTGCAACCATGTGACTATATCATACTAAATCTAAATGAAATGCCTCTCTTTTTATAAGATTCTCCTTAACAGACTTGAAAACTGCTCCTGGCCACCCCAAGACGACTCACCATGAGGCAAAGTGTGGCAGAGGTGACACTGTAGTCGAAAGAGATATTTATCTTAACTAATTGAAAAAAAATGTACAATCTAATTAAAAACAAACTATAATTCTGAAGGAACAATAGACAAAAGAGGAAAAAGAGCAAGGAGAAGGATAAGACGTGATTAGCAAAGCTGAAGATATATACTTAATAATATTACTAGAATATTAAGAAAAAGACATTGGTATAATCTAAGAGTAAAGCTAATGGAAATTATATGGCTAGAGGATCTTTGACTCACCATAACATACTTGAAAGAGAGGGAAGGAGAAGAGATAAAGAGATGGTTGTATACAGAAAGAAAAATATGTTTGGCAGAACATATACAATAAAGCAGGTAGAAAGGATTCTGAAACGGAACGCCAGTGCAATGAAGCAATACAGATAAGATAGGAATGAGTACCTGGCAAAGAGGGAGTACCAGATTTAAGCACTAATGATATAACATGTAACAAGAAGGTGCTCAAAAGGGGAAGAGAGGAATGGAGTCAAAAACATTTACTTGCCAACTACATTTGCCATCTGTTAATATGACAGTGTAACATAAAGTAAAATTGTTCAGAAACACTAATGAATGGCCTTTAAAAAGTACAACCTGTGACATCTGATAAAATACAGATAATTGAATGCTTCCAATTTACAGATCAAGCAAAATTAACTGAGTATCTGAGAATTCAAACCCTCAACTAAGCATATATGTCCTCCAAAGGAGAAATGTTCTTTGATTACTGTTTAAAATATGTTGTATTTATATTATTTAATAATGAACACTTTATATCAAGTTTGAGATACTAAGAATGAAGTTCTTTAATAAAAAAAGTAAAAAGTTAATGCCCATGATTGGTTTGAAGGTGCTTCAAATATATAGTACCCATCAGTAGTAGAAACCATATGCAAAGGTTCATAAATTGTATTAAAGCATTCTGAGGAAAAAAAACGTGGATTAAAAATGTTTGGTGCAAATTTAATTATTATTTAATTGGTAATATAATTTTTTTCCTACTGTTTCTCATGGTATAGTTGATTTTGTCTTGAAAAGAACAGATATATTTTATTGCAGAAATGGAAAGATATCTTCAGAGGCTTCCACGCTGGTAAAATAAATATTCAGACATCTCAGGGGTACAATTTATTTCTGCTCTTAGAAGGATGACCTATTTTCTCCTGAATGTGAGGCGGTAGTGGCCATAAGGAAACTGAAGCACAAACATCTCACTGCTGCTATGGAGATGAGAGATAACCCCTCCTTCTAGGGAAACTCAGTTTGTCCTTTTGCTTGATCTTGTCAAAAATATTTACCTCTGTCATTAGATCCTTGAAGCTCCATCCCTTGACACTTCATAATAAGTAGTTAAATTACATAATCCAGTCACCTACGATATTAAGTATAAGATTTGAAATATAGAGCTTTAAGAAGTAAAAGTTTGGCCGGGCGCGGTGGCTCACGCCTGTAATCCCAGCACTTGGGGAGGCCGAGGCAGGCGGATAACGAGGTCAGGAGATCGAGACCATCCTGGCTAACATGGTGAAATCCCGTCTCTGCTAAAAAAAATACAAAAAAAATTAGCCAGGCGTGGTGGCGGGTGCTTGTAGTGCCAGCTACACGAGAGGCTGAGGCAGGAGAATGGCGTGAACCCGGGAGGCGGAGCTTGCAGTGAGTGGAGATGCACCACTGCACTCCAGCCTGGGCCACAGAGCGAGACTACGTCTCAAAAAAAAAAAAAAAAAAAAAAAAAGAAGTAAAAGTTCGTCCGGGAATGGTGGCTCATGCCTGTAATCCCAGCACTTTGGGAGGCTGAAGTGGGTGAATCACCTGAGGCCGGGGGTTCGAGACCAACATGGTGAAACCCCATCTCTACTAATAATACAAAAAAAATTTGGCCGGGTGTGGTGGCATGCACCTGTAGTCCCAGCTACTAGGGAGGCTGAGGCAGGAGAATCGCTTGATCCTGGGAAGCGGAGGTTGCAGTGACCGGAGATCACATCATTGCACTCCAGCCTCGGCGACAAGAGCGAAACTCCATCTCAAAAAAAAAAAAAAGAAGTAAAAGTTCAAATTAAGCATTCATATTTCACTTAGAGTATCAGTATTGTATATATAATTGTGTGTAAAAATCCTATGTAATAATTTCTTTTTTTTTTTTTTTTGAGATGGAGCCTTGCTCTGTTGTCCAGGCTGGAGTGCAGTGGCACGATCTCGGCTCACTGCAACGTCCACCTCCTAGGTTCAAGAGATTCTCCTGCCTCATCCTTCTGAGTAACTGGGATTACAGGCACGCGCCACCACTCCCGGGTGATTTTTGCATTTTTAGTAGAGATGGGGTTTCACCATGTTGGTCAGGCTGGTCCCGAACTCCTGACCTCGTGACCCACCCACCTTGGCCTCCGGAAGTGATGGAATTACAGGCTTGAGCCACCACACCCGGCCCTGTATGTAAAAATTTCTCTGAAAAGTTAGAACATTTGGAAATCTGCCCAGGTTTTAAGCATTAATCACTTGCAATCATTTTTTAACATTTGGAATGTTACCACAACATTCCAAACATTAACTTTCATTGACCATTGTTATTAGCAATTGTTCCATGTACTTTCACATTAGCATGGACTAGTATGTTAAGTAGTAATTTAAATTAATTTTCTTGTATTTAGGAATTAAGTAACCCTTAATAATAAGTAGATTCATCATGATATCCAAGAGTCATACAAAAATATGACAGTAATTAAATTTTTTCTTTTCATTCTTTTTCTTTCTTTTTAAATTAATTTTTTCCTTCTTTTTTGTTGTTTTTTAAATTTTTTGTCTATACTATTTTCTTTTATTCCTTCTTATTTTCATTCCTACTTGCCTTTCTAAGCATTGCTATCAACCAAATTAACTGATGGGGATGTGTCTCTTGCAAATAAATGTATAACAGAGAAGAGGAGGTTAATCTGCAAGACAAATATACTTGAATGCAAAATTCCTCTGCAGTGGTATCTGTTCAAAAAAAAGTCAAAATACAAGTTAAAATATTATTTATAATGATATACATATATATTTTACTATATTTCTGAGGTTATTTGCTTTTGTCGCAAGTTTGCTGACCAGTCATTGCTGACATCTAATTATGAATTTTAACTACTAAATTTATTTTGGCCAAATGACTAAGGTATTTGCTAATTACTCCCCATTATGTTACATTTTCTCATATCAGAAAGCATGACTTTTTATTTTTTTAAAGCTTTAATAAGACTATCTTCATAAAACATTTTTAATCTCTTTAAAACATCAATTTGATCATTCTCGGTGAATATCTGCTATGTGGTCTCTGCTATATTTGGCACTGAGACTACAAAGGTGAGCAACCTGAGCTCCATGGAAATGGAAGGAGTCTACTGTGGCTAGATGGAGACAAATGAATAAAGAAAAAAATGATCTGGATATTGAAGCATTAGAATGATATCTCTCAATGGAAAATGAGAATGCCACGTGGAAGATAAAGGAAAGAAAAAGGACATGACACTTGTAGGTGGAAGGCAACAAGGTATCATTCTCTTTCAAGAAGCGCAAAAGTCCATATAGTAATAGTGAGATTAAGTAGAGTGAGGCTAAATTCAGATTAATCTAAGTTACTAAAAACAGATTTATATTTTATTTGGTCGACCTCAGAAAACAACGATGACTTTTTGAAAATGGAAATCTATGTAACTAAGAAACATTTCCAGAATACAAATTTAAAGGCAAATATATAATATGAAGAAAGTGGAAGCAAGTTGTCCTCTAAGAGATTATTGCATTGATTCTAAAGAAAATGGCTGAGAAATTAGGATATGATTGGATTAAGTTTTGTTATCACAATATTAATAATAATAACATCTGAAATTTTCTGAGCACACTATTAAGTGCCATGTAATATCATAAAGCCTCTTCAAGTGATTTCTTGTTTATTTTATGATGTAGGTGACAATAATAATTATTTTCAAGATGAGAAAACTGAAATGTATAAAGATTATATAGTTTTCCTAAAGTGCAACATAAGTGAATAAATTAGGGTATAACCAACTTTATGTATAACCAATCATATCTGATTATAGAGTTTAAATTTTTAATCATTACATTTGCTGGTAATATTAGGTTTGATAAGAAAGAAAATGTAGGAAATATTTTGAAGAAAGAAAAAGCATAACATTGACAAAAATTATATAGTAGAGAGTAAAACAGTTAAAAGTAGATAAACCAAGATCAGTAAGATGAACTCCCAGTGAATCTTACAATAATCTACAAGAATTCCATCAATCCATATAGAACAAATCTCAGCACAAGTGTTATCACAGCTAATGGCCTTTGTAATGTTGCTTCAACATTGTAGATAGCTATAGAGCACTCACTCCCATGCCCTCTTCATTTTCCCTGTTTTCTGATTTTCATGTACTACCTTGAATGTTATCCTACCATAGAGTCCATTCTCCCCAGGGACGGCTGTCATAAATTTTAGCTCCATAAACAAAAAGTCATTTTTATCATGGTTATTCATTAAGTAATAGGAAAGTGCCAATAATTAGGTCAAACAACTTGAGGTGAGATATGCTGGAGGCCTCTGCTATTAGGAAAAAAAAAACAAAAAACCCTGTTTTTAAAAATCAAGACTATGTCACACTGAAATACTTCTTCTTCCTATACACAATATTGTATATGGCTTTGAAGTCTCAAGTTGTCATTTGCTATTGTCAGGGAAGCCAGCCTGATGATACAACCCAACCTGATGAAACAAGCATACAGGAGATCAGCCAAAGGTAATCTACCTCCTACACCGTACACCACCTTGGAAGTTCCAATTCTATACACCTCTGTATAGTTGTATTCCTTAAGAGAAATAGAGTTGTTCTCTTATTTGAAATTGAAAGCTTTCTGCTTGCCATGAATGTGTACCTCAAACGTTCAAATACAACACAACTATTTGTGAAGAAAAGTTCAGTTTAACTTAATATTTACAGTAAGTTATAGATTCCAATTAGCTCCTTCATTGCATATAGAACAAAAAATTGAGTTTAAATTTGTTGTAATCGTTTTATGGTGCAAATGTTGAACAAAGAGAAGTAAGATATTATCCCGTGGAATGTAGCCAAATTCATTAAACAGACTATAGTGGATGCCACACCAAATTACAATATCTGCAAAGAAAGCTACACACACACATACACACACACACAAAATGACAGCAGGAAAAAGTGAGAAGTCAGAAAACATACTTCAAATAGCAAAACTTAGAGTGCTTTTAAAGATAATTCAGTGCATACCAAGTCAGAAAGCTGCATTTCATATACGATACTTAACAAATGTGTGTTTTAAATATTAACAAAGAAAAGGAATATGAATATTATCAAATCCAATATTCCTAGGAATCATGAAAAAGAAGATATTATTATGCAATCCATACATATGTTTTAGGATTATATGTGTTGTCAACATTTGTAATTGTATTAGAATTCATGAAAATCATCTAAGACAATATCCTTCTGAATAATATAAAAATAACATAGTCAACTGTTCATACAATATACATTTATGCACAAGCATAAAGCAAGTATCTTACTAAACCTACATACAATGATCAATTTCAACCACAAACTTATCAGGAGTCAATGTGAATGGAGGTAAAGTGATGTATCAGGAAGTAAATTTCAAAAGAATTGCAAAATTAAAAAGAAATAATTATATTTATTAATAAAATAGGTTAGATTTGAAACTTTCAAAAAGAATTATTATATTTTGAACACTGACTAGAAAAAGCTGGAAAAACTAAACACGATTTATAGATGCAGACAACATAATTTGCCCGATTTGGAGAAAAAAACAGAATATCAAATTTAAGAGAAATGTAGCATGGGAAAACAGATCTTCATTAAAATCAAGAAATACCTGCATGATGAATTGCCTGTGAAAACAAAAAAAAAAAATTAGTTTTCAAACTATTCATTTTACCATTAATGATTTATGAGTAAGAAAGCTGGTCAGCAATGCATACCTCAACAACAACAAAAAAGGCACGTCTCATTCTTCAGATAACAAAGCACTACACAGACAGCTTATCATATCTTGCTATATTTTTAAAGAAATCAACAAGCAGGAGTTTGAGATGCACCGCTAGAACTACATACAAAGTAAAACAAAGACAGGAAAGCTAACTAACTTAAAGATGAAATAATATACCTATTAAGAGCTGAATTGTACCCCCTTATTTTATGTCAAAGTCTTAACCCCCAGTACCCCAGGATGTAACTGTATTTGTAAATAGAGCCTGTAAATGAGAAGTAATTAAATTAAATGGAGTTGAATAATGTAGGCCCTAAGTCAATATGACTGGTATTTTTATAACAGATTAGGATGCAGAAATACAGAGGGGAGACCACAGTTAAGACCCAGGGAGAAGGTAACCATCAATAAGCCAAAAAAAGAAGCATGAAAATGAAACCCACCCTGCCAACATTCTGTCTTAAATGTCTGGCTTTAAGAATTGTGAGAATAGAAATTTCTATTGTTTAACCTATCTATTCTGTGGCACTATGTTTCAGCAGTCCTAGAAAACAAATACAATGTGTATAGTCTATCTTCTCAAAAAAGAAACTCTTCTAGGTACAAAATAGAACGATCAGATCAATTAACAAAAATAGGATGGTCAGATTAATTAACAAACCTTCCCTAAGTACATACACTCTGAGGAGGAATGCAGTGGATTGCAACCTATGCCTGTGTAAAACCCAAAAAAATAGAAATATCTTCCTTTTTTGGTAGCCTAAAGTATGTGTTAGTAAGTAAATGATTTTACTTTACAAGAACTAATAAATAACAAGATATTTAACAAACGCCAAATCCCTAAATAGCAAAGCACGCTAAAAAAAAAAAAAAAAAAAAAAAAAAAAAAAAAAAAAAAAAAAAATTATACAGGTTGACCAGATTCTACTGAATTTCAGGAACAATAGACTGTATATGATAATATTTATGTTGTTTCAAATAACACTTATTGGTAACTGCAGTAAGTTATTTCTGGTCAATGACTCAAATGGTAAAAGATCGATAATCACAGCCGGGCGCGGTGGCTCACGCCTGTAATCCCAGCACTTTGGGAGGCCAAGGCAGGTGGATCACGACGTCAGGAGATTGAGACCATCCTGGATAACACAGTGAAACCCCATCTCTACTAAAAATACAAAAAAATAGCCGGGCGTGGTGGCAGGCGCCTGTAGTCCCAGCTACTCGGGAGGCTGAGACGGGAGAATGGCGTCAACCCGGGAGGCAGAGTTTGCAGTGAGCCAAGATCGCGCCACTACACTCCAGCCTGGGCAACAGAGCAAGACTCCGTCTCAAAAAAAAAAAAAAAAAAAAAAACAAGCAAACAAACAAAAAAAGCGATAATCACTTTATATACTATTAAGGTATCCATTTCCCAATTTCAAAGCAACAACTTTTTTTTTTTTGATGGCTTCTACTACTACTACTACCACTGCTACTACTGTTACTACTACCTGCTTCATTTGCTTCTTTCGTTTTGTTTTGGAAAAATGACTGGGCTTTTGGCATGCCAGCTGGAAGAAATATAAAGAAGACAAATGTCCCTACTTTCATTGACTCACATTTTAGAATGAGATTTTAAGGCAGTATCTTCAGATAAGAGAACAAGCACAAATAAGTACCAAAAAAAAAAAGTACAAAAGCACAAATAAGAACAAGCACAAATAAATACAAAACATGGGCAGAATGGAAATCTGAAATGTTTTCTTATTTCTTATTGTTACAGGTAGTTAGGCATGAAGGGGGCAGGCCCCAGGGAGAAGCAACTGCCTGAGCATTCATGTTAAGAGACAAAAATGGTGAATAAAGTGTAATCTTCTGGGGGCAAACTCCACTGGAAAGGGTAAGGAAAGCACTGCGCATGTGGGAAGCCACCCTTAAGGGAAGAATCATGGGAAAGACGCCAGCCTATGAAAGCCTTAGGATCCCCGTTAAACGGGGAGCTTTACCTTCTCTATTTAACCTTCACTTGCCTGCTTGAGTCTTTTCTAAGCGCACCTTCCTTTTTTTTTTTTTTTTTTTCCTGTTCTAGGGCCATTTAAATAAACTTCCATTCCTGCTAGGGAAGTTGCCTTGGTCTCTTTCTGCTTTACATCCCTCAGTTGAATTCTTTCTTCTGAAAATGCAAGGGCTGAAGTTGCTGTGGATGAGTACAGATTTGACCTTGGTAACTAGGGGTAACTTGGATTTCAGCCACCAATAACATTATCTGAAATTCCATATTTGGGAAAATTATAACTTAGGAACTTAAAACTCAGTATAGTCATCCTTTGATATCTGTGGGGGATTTGTTCCAGGACTCCACTACAGATACCAAAATCTGTAGATGGTCAAGTATCTTATAGAAAATGGCATAATGTTTGTATATTACTTATGCATATTCTCTCATATGCTTTAAATCATCTTAGATTAATTATAATACCTAATATAATGCAAACGGTATGTAAGTACTTATTTTACTGTGCTGTTTTTATTTGCATTATTTTTAATTTTTGTATTGTTATTTTTTATTTTATTTTTTTCAAATATTTTTGATCTGTGATTGGCTGGATCCACAGATATGGGACCTGTGGCCATACAGGGCCTACTGTAAATGTCAATGAAAATGCATGGAAGCTTCCTGACACTTAATCACAGTTTATACATATTTGTTAAGTAAAATAAAAATTATATGGCCACCTGGAATTTGAATCTAAAGTAAATTTCCAGGATATACAGTTGACCCTTGAACAACATGGGCTTGAACTGTGTGGGTCCATTTATACACAGATGTTTTTCAATAAATATATTCAGAAATCTTTTGGAGATTTTCAATAAATTGAATAAAACTCCCAGACATATCTTGTAGCCTGGAAATATATTTTCTTAAAGTTAGATATGTCTTGAATGCATCAAATATATGTAAATATTGATAGTGTATTTTTATCATTTATTACCAGATAATGTACAAAAATATTTTACAAAATATTAACATTTATCAAAATTCTTGCATCCAATTGCAGACAACACATGGTGTGACTTGCATGGAAAGAAATGTAAACAAATGTAAAGATGCAAGATTAAATCATAATGGCATAAACTTAACTGTAGCACATATTGTACTATTGTAATAATTTTGTAGTCACCTCCTGCTGCTATAGTGGTGAGCTCAAGTGTTGGAGTATCTCCTGAAAACTCCATGTGCCTCTCAACATCTCTACATGAGCAGTTCATCTCTCCAGTAAACTGTGAATTGCAGTAAAAAGTGGCCTTTTGTGGTTCTTGCAGATTTTTCTATATGTTTAGTGCAATACTGTAAACCTTCAGTAACATCATGAAACCCACACAGAGTGCCACTTATGATGCCAGAATTGCTTCCAAGAAGT